>NW_021680523.1:22997-51739 GCF_001412515.2 Diachasma alloeum | reverse complement strand
CTTCCCACAATGCGATTAAGAGTCAGAAGGGTAACAAAAAAATCCCCCTACCCACTCATCGTACCCACAACTATCCGATTGAAGGTCAGAAGGGTTAGAAAAAATTACACCACCCTCCTTGGACTTCCCACAATGTGATTGCGGGTCAGAAGGATCAGGAAAAATTCCCCCCCACCCCTCGTACCCTTCGCAAAGCGATTTAGGATCAGAAGGTTCAAAATAAATTACCTCCCCCCCCACCTTGGACTTCCCATAATGCGATTAAGGGTCAGAAGAGTCAGAAAAAAAGCCCCCCTCGGACCCTTCGTTACTCGATTTAGGGTCAGAAAGGTCAGAAAAAAAATTCCCCTCCACGCTTGGACTTCCTACAATGCGATTCAAAGTCAGAAGGGTCAAAAAAAATTCCCGCCCCGTGGACTTCCCGCAATGCGATGAAGCGTCGGAAGGGTCAGGAAAAATTATCCCGGCCCTTGGACTTTTTACAATGTTATGGAGGGTCAGAACGATCAGGAAAAATTCCCTCCCCCCTCGCACGCTTCGCAATTCGATTTAGGGTCAGAAGGGTAAAGAAATCGCCCCTCTCCTGTTGGACTTCCCACAATGCGATTTAGGGTCAGAAGGGTAAAAAAAATCGCCCCACCCCCTTCCGTGGATTTCCCGCATTGCGATTTAGGGTCAGAAAGGTTAAAAAAATACCCCCCCCCCCACCGTGGACTTCCCACAATGCGATTAAGGGTCAGAAGGGTAAAAAAAATCTTTCCTCCCCTCTCATCGTATCCTCAACTATCCGATTTAAGGTCAGATGGGTCAGAAAAAAATTCCCCTCACCCCTTGGATCCACCACAATCCGATTTGGGGTCTAAAGGGTCAGAAAAAAAGCCCCCCCTCCCTTCGGACTCTTCGCAATTCGATTTAGGATCAGAAGGGTAAGAAAAAAAAATTGCTCTCACACTTGTACTTCCCACAATGCGATTTAGGGTCAGAAGGGTAAACCCCCCCCCCGTGGACGTCCCGCTGTGCGATTAAGGGTCAGAAAAGTAATTCCCCTCATCCCTGGCACCCTCTTCAAAGAACCAAAAATTCCACCCCCTCCCCGTGCGCCCGCTAAACATGACACATCAAAAATCAATTGTTTGATTAATCATTAAAAAATTAATTAAAAACAGGCGGATGCTATCCCACTGTCAACTCATTTGGCAGGCGGCTGGCCCGCGACTGCTGCTGTGCTACTGACTTGACCGACCTACTCGTTAAGTCGGCGCTGCCGCAATCTCGCGGAATTCCCCCACACCACGTTCTAGTGTCATTTAGTACACTAGCAGTAATTTCTTCAAATTCATCAAAAAAACTAAATTAATAAGTGACAGCTGACACTAATCTCCTGGTAATTAACTTGACAATCATTACTCCACTTTATTTCGATCATTTTCATGCTTTTTAGCCCCAAAAATGCTCTTCTACACTGATCTACGCTACATCTACGGTGTACTGTATATGTAACGTGTCCCCTAAATCTACAGGGGTACAAATTATCTTGTTCTATTTATCTGCCTTGTACATAAAGTCAGTTGAACCCGAAAACTGTATACGCGCGCCAGCTCACTTCATCATTTCCACCTTCATCCGAAATCGACGAGAACAGCGAGTCAACTGTTCTCACACATCTTCCGGCGTGACTATAACGCAGTCTTGCCGTTCATTCTTCGAAATCCCCCACTCACTACTGCGGGCCATAACCAGACCCTCTCATTGACTCACATTAATTATTAAATATACAAAAATCGGCTGAATAAATTTTTTTTTTGTATTTTTGCTGTATTTAGAAGGTTATTTTACGTTGGGGGACGGGAGGTTTTCTACCAATAAAGATACACCCTGTATATGGTGAAGTTGAAGCGTATTTAGTATACATTGAATAATATGAAAAACGCAATTGATGCGGAATTGATTGTTCACGACACTGACCTACGCAGGTGGGCTCTGCAAGCTCGGAAACACATACGATTTGAAGACATTTGTTTCACGGTTTCCCCATGGTGGTTACATAATTTCAAGAAAGCACATCGCATCACATCTCGGAAAATTTACAAACTCGTCACGCGCAAGACATTAGAAAATCGAGAAACTCTACAAAAACAATCAGACGAATTTCTTCAAAACGTTCAGCCTTATTTTGCCACGTATGGACGGAAAACATCTATAATTCGGACCAGAGTGGTTTTCAATTGGAAATTCATTCAGGCCGTACTTTAGCTGAAGGCGCAAAACAAGTGGCATGTATAGTGCAATCGGTAACCTCGACAACACATGGTTATACGATACAACCCACAATTTCTGCTGATGGCAAATTACTGGCACCTCTCATCCTGGTTTTGAAAGAACCTTTTGGAACTTTAGGCCCTATCGTGGAGCAGAATCTTTTCAGACCATCCAATATTTTTGACGCTACCTCAAAATCGGGTAAACTCACTTTAGGTAAGATAATGTTAAAGACACAAGAGTACCTGATATTCTCTATACATTAAGCACGATCAAAAAAATTTCCTCAATTTTTAGAGCATTTCAAAACCTGGTTGAAGGAAGTATTGTTCCCAAACGTTGGACCTAAAAGTCTACTGCTGATAGATTCGTGGAGCAGTCACTGCCCTGAAGTAGTACGTGCAGCAACACCTCCAAATAAAGAGTTATTAACTATGTTGATACAGAAAGGTACCACTGGAAAGATTCAACCCCTCGATGTGTTCGGTTTTAGAATATGGAAAAATTATGTCCGTCATTATTCGGATACCGTTGTTATCCTTGGTCATGATATTACTTTACATTGAAGGAATAATATAAGAAAGTTACAATCTTTAATCCATAATCAGTTATCTCCACCAAGATATCAAAATTGATTTCATTATGCTTGGTTTAAAGGTGGTTATATTGTTAAAAAACCGGATGAGTTTTAGAATCCCGTCGATTTCGCCTTCGGACAATCTTCTCATCCCCACTGTAACATTGAGGGCTGTACCAATGTCGCTATTGGGAACTGGTGGATGGGCGTATGACATCTGGTAGTGAGAAAAAGAATCATTTTAAGATAGGAAACGTATCCGCTTAGTGGGACTGTAATGCAAACTGAGCCGTCTTCAAAAGTCACTAACTCGAGATTGGCAGAGTGAAATTCTACAAATTATAAATCATTCTCAGAATATGTTTTTAAGCTTCGAAATGAGATCAATTTCATTCAAGTCGTATCAAAATGAAATTCACCCCATACTCTTATATGTAAAGTGCTATCTCAAGACCGTAAGCTCCCCCCATCCACCAGTTCCCAATAGTTCGATGCTCATGGTGCAAAAAATCTCTTTGTTTGTGGCATTTTTTTTGTGAATACCATTTCTGTATGAATTACGATCCCTAATATTACCCATCTAGAATACTGATGATTCGGAAAATGATACTAAAATCACAATATGTGCAAAAAATAAATGCTATGAACTCTAACATTTGTGACGGCGATTTTTCCCAACGTAGACTAAAATGAACGGATTGGATCCGAAACCGTAAACCCGCAGAAAATCCCATACTGAACGGTAGCCGTAGTGTGTCACCTTCGGCCTCTTCCACTTCGATGTTCCCTGAAGTTCTCGAAAACCGTAGAAACGATAGAAACGCCATAACCGGAAAACGAGAAGCCAGCTACTCTTTTGAGGAACTGATGTCGGGCGCCAGTTGATTTTTGTTTCGGCGGTATCAACTAACTGCAGCCAAAGGGATCCAAACGAGAAGAAAACTAAACTTAAATATAACTAGGGAAAATCGAAGGGAGAGGTTGCGGAATTATTTCGACTAGCTCGGAAGAATTCGGAGAGCGGGGTAGGATCGGTCGCTCGGTCTTAGGAAAAGGTGTCGCGCAACCCAAAGAAATATCCCAAAATTACTCAAAACCAGATCNGGGGAGAAAAGCCTAAATGCGTATGATCTCTCGGCACAACCGGAAATGGCGTGCACGGGGATCCATATGTATACGAAAACCGCTAGCGATGAGGAATTAACGGGACGACGAATATTCACTGAAGGAGAAAACTCGAGGAATAGAATAGGCACTCGCGAGGTGCCCTCAGTTCACATTCCCGAATTCTCTCTCGATCAGCAGCCTCGTGGCGTCGCTTCAATTATAGGGAGCTCACGAGCTTCTATTCGACGAGAAATCGGTATTATGAGAATAAAATATCAAGGAAAAATGCTACGGAACGAAAAATGCTCCCAAATGAGGCGTCAATCCGTTCGAGCAATGAAAAGAATGCAAACCAGCACCACAGACTACATCCACACTACGTGGAGAGCATGCGTGCACGCGTAACCCTATTTTATTTATGAATTCCCCACTTATCACTACACAATCACTTCTTAGAAATAGAGAGAGTATTTGTGAACCGATTATGCACTCCATGGGTGCACTTATCGTTCGACAAATACGGGGTTTTCGGAGAGGGCACGATGTCGTCATTCGATGATGCCGTAGCATGTGCATTCGCCTCCCATGGTCCTCCTACGGATTTTCGGGGGAAAATGTGCACTACTGCCCTTCTGGGAGTGTGCACTTGGGGTCAGAGGGTATTCTTACCATTTTTCCTCCAATCCAGGTTCCACGAGGAGTCCTCTCGGCGTCTTTTCCCTTGGGCTGCTCAAAAAGCGCGGCGACTTGGACGATCGCGGAACTGCGAAGGAATCCAGCGTTCGACCGAGATTCTCGTATGATGACGGGCGACTGAGGCGCCGTGTGACCAGTCGCCGGAGAGTTACTTCTGCAGTCGGTGGAAACTCGCGCGCGGAAACGTTAATTCAAATTTAAACTCCGAATATGGAGTCTTAAGATAATTTATTATTTTATGTGGCTGGCACTTTATTTCCTTTGACTGAAAATTGTTTGAAACTGAACTTTAACCGGAATTTACTAAATGAAACAAACGAAACTCGGATTGAGGGGAAAATATAGGCGGTTGTTCGCCTTTTATCAACGCGAATGCACTTTTCAACTGAGTGAGTGCATTTTTCGTAGCTGTCACTCTCCCGGGAGTTTATTGGGGAATCACCTCTAACAAAACCGTAAATCTAAAATAGGCCATGGCAATCCATGCAGGCGAGAGGCCTAAATTCACCCACATGTCCTTCCAACCGTACCAGTGAGCCCAATAACCCCACGAAACGCGTAAGCTAGGGAGCGTGAGCATTTCAACCTCGATGATAAGCAACTAAAACTCAACGGAAATACGAAATCTCACCGCGAGGCTCAGTCTATCGGCCGCGATCCACGATGGAGACTCGTTCCACTCGGAATTCGCGAAACTAACAAAATATCTATTAAACCGGTAAATACACTTGACTGTAAATTTACCTAAACCGTAATGACTAACCGTAAATCCCGCAATCCGAAACTAAACTGGAAATTACCTCGAAACATCGAGAATTTAATTATTTGTTTTTAATTCAACTGAATATTTTATTTTTACTCGTTTTTATCGTGGATCGACACGTGAATTTACTTGTTTTAAAGAATTGAACGTTATTCTCCCGCGGATGTTGATGTCCGGATGTTCTGATGATCGATATCCAAGGCTCGAGCTAAAGATTAGAAATGTTGCATCTCCCTTCGACAGGGGTGCTAACCTTCAGGGGGGGGGGAATATGACGCGATTCTCTCTCTTAAAATTATTCACTCACCCTCGTCACTCTCTCTCCTTACAAGTTACTTGGTCGAAAGTCCGCAGTTTTCCGATCTTACGGTGAACTCTCGTACAGGTGGCGAATTCTCGAAAATTCCGTCACACATTATTAGAAATGTTTACTTGGAATCCCATTCTTGAGTAATTAGGGGAGGGTGTACTTGTACCGCCCACCTACGGGAAATGCCAGTTTTATATTTTATATTTCAACTTGAGTATAAAAAACATATTTGTGAGACTTCTTTAACTATTGAACTCGTTATTCTCGCCATGTAGACGCCTAATTCTCATTAGAATCCACAAAATTGATTGAAAATAAAAGAGAGCCTATTGAGCGGTACTACCCGCCGTCGGGTCATACCGCTCGGCACGATTCCAATGTCGCTCATAGGGTTTTGCGTATATCGCTCGCGCCGCAACCTAACCTATACTGGAGTGCTGTCGAGCAACTACGTGGCCGACCCTATGAGCGGTATTACCGGTTTCGCTCGGCGTCAACAAAATTGTTGATAATTATTGACATGAGTGGAATTTCGAGTTCGAATTGGTCTCAAATTACGCGTGAAAGTACCACGAATCGAATAATCAGAGTTTAATATGCGAATTCAGCGTATGGAGCTATCAAAATCGTTAATTACAAATCCACAAATTTTGCACTGTAAAGACCTCAAAACTTCGTTACGTGTTTTTTCATATTTAAAGTGGTAAATAAAGTGAAATTTTTCCGACAATCTCATCCTATCATCACATTCTTTATGATCAGGAACAGAAAGAAATTTTCAAGTTGATGGTTGTGGAGAAAATTGGGTGAGCGGTATTACCCGCTGAGCGGTACAGGCACACCCTCCCCTACTACAATCATTGTCATATTTCCATATCGAGTTCTGATCAAATGCTTGTGATGTTGGGAAGGCTGTTATGGCGATTCGTTGAGAGAAACTACATGAAAGGTAAATAGGCAGCAGATTTGACGATTTGCAAATTATGAGGAATCTACTCGATGGGTTCAAATTTCGATTGAAGAAAACAAAAACAAAAAAAGGTACTTTGTATCTTTTCCTTGTGTTGCAAATAGGAATGATTTCATAATAGTATATTGTGTTACAAGTGCGTAAAGAACCACTTTTTCGCACCCACGCGTAACACATCCTATTTTTTGTAATACCTGCCGAGTTCACTGTTCGGAACCGTAGTGGGGGTAAAGTGGTTGCTTTTGTGCACGGCGTGCGTAAAGTTCAAGGTCGTGCGTAAAGTGAATTTTGATGGTGTAAAGCGAAGTTTTACGCAGGAAAATTCACTTTACACACGACCTCTGAACTTTACGCACATTGTGCGTAAAACAACCACTTTACACACACTAAATGGTTTCGAAAAGTGAACTTTTGAGGCAGGTATTACAAGAAAAAATTAAACGATGTTTTTTTATTTTATCGAAGACTGACTTGTCAGGAGGTTACTTATCCCCCATATTCACCACACCGGGTACGAATTTGACTATTAATCCTTTTATCCCATACAAGTTTCGATTTGCACCGCGGAAAATTGAAAGATAGGAAAATTACTGGAAATTGATTTTTTTGCCGTTAAATTGGAATTTGGAAAAAAAATGCAAAAAAGGTATTCCGTCATTTTGAATGCTCTTTCGAATGAAATTGGTTCCATGAAATTCTCAGCAATCGTTTTTTTTCCAATTGGAAAAATATGTTTTCGCGGGGGTTGTTCACCCTCTAAATTTCAACCCCTGGGGATGATTTTAATTCACATATTCATCATTCAGCATGAGCTTCCTCTTACTAGGCAAAATATTTGCCTGAGTATTCTCTTTATATACGCAAACGACAAAACACCCTGAGAAGTGGCCAACTTCAGAGGACAGTTTCGCCCCCAAAATCAACGTATTAGCCGATAAGAAAAAATACGTGTCCCTTAGTTTTGTCTGCTCTATAACATATATAAGTTCTAACAAAATCGAAGGTGGACACCTAGCTAGGGTTCCTTGTTAGTAGTAACATCGCCTCACAGACTGGTTTCGTTGCTGTATTTGATATGGCGAATTTGGGTAAACAGATGGGTTGATTTCCCAATTTCGGCCACTCATCCAAAGCTGTTCTCTCCAATTCGACGTATTGGTTGCGATCTTCAGAGATGATTAGATATGGCCTCCTTGGGTTTATTCACGTTGTCATTATCCCGTTGGTGGTTCTTTGGACTTTCGCACAGGGATGGACCTTGTAGATTTGCAGTTCTTGTTGGTTCAGTAATGGCAACGCAATTAGGACTAAAATCTTTCCCTTTCTATGCCCCACGTGAATTTCGCTGACCTTCGATAATGCTGGATAGTCCGTCTTGCCTTTGGGGATGGGAAATTGCAATTCCGGGTGATGTTGACGGATTTTCGCCATTGCCTGATTCAACTGTTCCGGGGTGAGAACCCCCGTCAAGTTGGCGGCGCAATGTTGGAAATCCGTAATTTTTTTTGCCCTGAATTATAAGCTAATTATGAGCTTTTTTCTTGTGTAATGAAATAATTTGTGGTTTTAATGGTATAGACAATATACGCGGATGAATATTCCAGGTCACTGACCTGCGCGAAAATTAAATGAGATATTATTTTTTCTTAGTAGGATAGGTGCCGGGCTAGTCAGAACTCTAAAAAAAATTTTTTAAAAACAAATGAACTCTTTGGAAATTTTGAATCAGGCAATCATAGTGACCAACATCACTAATGCGATGAAGTCTCGTTGTACTTTCATTTTTCTTTATAACCATTTAAGGTGGGCTATATGGAACTCGGAAAAAACAATTGAATAATCAATGCATATCCATCTGGTTGACCGACATTTGCCGTGATCCCCTCTCCAGGAATAACGATCAATGCGAAGTGCTATTGTCGCTATGTTCATTTATTTGATCATAAAAAATGCCGGGCTATATGGAACACCTTGAGAAAATTATGAAATGAGTCACTTGGGGCTATCATATGCCTTCAATATCCGAGATCATTGACCTACCCCGAAATTAGATGACGTATAATCATTTGCCAATAGTTCAGGTGCCGGGCTATTCAGAATCCTAAAGAAAATTCCAAAATAATTGAATGAACTCTTTGGGAAATTTGATTCGGGGAAAAATAGTGATCAGCATCACTAACGCGATGAAGTCTCGTTATACATTCATTTTTCTTCATGACCATTTAAGGCGGGCTATATGGAACTCGGAAGAAAATTTGAATAATCAATGTATATCTATCTGATTGACCGACATTTGCCGTGATCCCCTCTCCAGGACTAACGACCAATGCGAAGTGCTATTGGTGCCATGTTTATTTTTTAGGATCAAATAAATAAACATGGCACCAATACCACTTCGCATTGGTCGTTAGTCCTGGAGAGGGGATCACGGCAAATGTCGGTCAATCAGATAGATATGCATTGATTATTCAATTGTTTTTTCCGAGTTCCATATAGCCCACCTTAAATGGTTATAAAGAAAAATGAAAGTACAACGAGACTTCATCGCATTAGTGATGTTGGTCACTATGATTGCCTGATTCAAAATTTNATTAGTGATGCTGGTCACTACGATTCCCTGATTCGAAATTTCCAAAGAGTTCATTTAATTTTTTTTAAATTTTTTTTAGGGTTCTGAATAGCCCGGCACCTATCCTACTAAAAAAAAATAATATCTCATTTAATGTCCGTGCAGGTCAATGACCTGGAATATTCATCGGCGTATGTTGTCTATATCATTAAAACCACAAATTATTTGATTACACCAGAAAAAAGCTCGTAATTAGCTTATAATTCAGGGCAAAAAAAATGGCGGATTTCCAACATTGCGCCGCTAACTTGACGGAGGTGGGGTAAGAAAGGTTTGAGTGATTCTTCCGTGCTTTGCAGCGTCAATTGCAGTGTCGATGAGAATTATCGTTGAGTGGATAAACTCGTTGCCGATGTGTTGAAACATCATTGCCATTTCCAATAGAGCGATGGAATTTGCCTGGCGGTTTTGTTCTTTCTGTCGATGTTCTGTAGCGTTCCTCAGGATCTTCATATTTTTCCTCGACGTCTCCATATATTCCATCATCTTGTCAATCTCCGACCTGATTATGTGCGTTGCGTCGTTGATTAGGTGTGTAAGTTGGTTTTGGCTACTATACAGTTTATCGATTTCTTTGTTGATGTGCTCGAAATCATTGTAAGCCGCAGTGCCGAACAATGATCGTGAGATTGATCCTATGAATCCGAGCAACGGGGACCTTTTCACCGTCTGATTCTCCTCATTTTCATCTGGCGCTTGAAATATTTCCGGTAGGTGTTGATTCATCATTTTTCCCTCTTGTTGTAGAGCATGGAAGTGATATTTTCTCAGGTATGGTTCACAATCTTTATGGCTGAATGTGGTTATGCACTGGTCCCAAGCGGCGCTATATTGAGGCATTGTTCCGTTGATGAGTTTTTCTCGGAAGGCTATGTAATCGATAGTGACGATGATCTGCCACTCTTTATCGACTAGTTTCATCCTCCCAATATCTTCATAGAAGAGTCCTGGATGATTCTCGATATACTGGATGTTGAATTGAGTGTCTGCATTGAGTTGTCCGCCCGTTTCTCTAAACACCAGGATTATCAGCAGTCCACTGACTAGCACCTTTGGTAACTTCATAGTCACAGTACTCAAGAGTCACTCACGGTTCTCACTCTTTGTTCTGTTTTTTTTTCTGTTTATTGGGAAAAATTGAGTTTTACAAGTAGTGAGCAAGAATTAATCAGGGGCTAACCCGGTTTTGTTATGATGTATTATCTTCACCTCCCCCTCTTCATTTTCAATCAACAGATCCCCCCTTTCAGTTATCCCTACCAGTTCATATGAGGTTTTATGATAATGGTCGAATTTTCCTTTTCGCGACTCTTTCACTATATCCACGAAATCGCCTATTTTGAACTCTACGGGTCTCGCGTTTTGATCATAATATTATTTCGATTTCAGCTTGACACTGATCAAATTATCAGCTGCAATAAGTCGTATCTTGTCCAGATTAGTAACTAGATTCACGATATACTCATAATATGTTTCGAGTTCTCTTTCATCGGAAAATTCGCACGGAGTTCGTGCTTTTGAGCCGAAGATCAATTCGTGAGGAGTAAAACCAGTCGCTGTATGTTTCGTCGTATTGTAGCTAAACCTGGCAAAGGGTAAATGTATGTCCCAGTCTTCTCGTCTGTCCATCAATGTCCGTAAATAGTCCATTAGTGATTGGTGACTACGTTCTAGCGATCCATTGGTCTGCGATCGGTCCCCTGAGGTCGTTATTTGTCTGACTCTAAATATTTCTAAAACTTGTTTGAATAATTTACTGAGGAAACTTGTTCCCTTGTCGAATAGCAAGATTTTTGGTGATCCGTGTACTGCATATAAAGTCGTTGCCAGAGCCTACGGGATGGTTGTTGTTTTCAAATCCGGGGATGCTGTGGTTAGACAATATTTGGTGAGATTGTCTTGGATCGTCAAAATATGTAGATTACCACGATCAGTTGGAGACAGTGCCCCCACTGTATCTATTGCTACTCGCTCGAAACGGGTCAATGGTGTCGATGTAATCACCATTGGTTGTATCATTTTGAAACGATGAACCTTCATTTGTCTACATATTTTGAATCTCCGGACATACTGTCACTTCTTGAGTGATTCCGGGCCAATAGTATCTTTCTTTGATCCTGTATCAAATTTTTACAACCCCTTTGTGCCCTCCGGCAAGGCTATTGTGAGCCTCTCTGATTATATTCGCTCTGTATTTCTCGTCGGGTAAATGTGATTGGGTCATCTTCAAATACCTCCTCGAATAGGGCATTTATTCCTACGTTATCTAACACATCCCCCGTGTTCGATATTCGGAAGGCATTTTGCCTGTAATGAATTAGTGCTTCTCGTAGGTGTTGCAGACCTAGCATTGTATCATTTACTCGAGCTTTTTGAAAATGATAATTTTTCACGACTACCGAGAAAGTATAATATTTTCCTGTCGGGGTTACAAATAAATCGCCTATGTCGGCCTGTTTCTTGCGCAAATTTTCAGGGTCAACTATTTTCGTTGCTAGCAATAGTTTTGCTACTGATGTCGCTATTTCTAGATCTGCTGAAAGGAAATGAATTATATTTCCTCGTTTGTAGGTCACAGCATCCCTAGAATATTCGAATAACTCTTTTTCTTTCAACCCCGATTCTAGTACGCCTGTTAGTGATAATGAATCTGGAATTTCGACCCCCCCCCCCCATTCACGCCAGCTAGAACTTGAGAAATTCTTATTGTCGGTAAAGGAATAACGGGCCCCTAGGGTTCTTGACTAGAGGATAGGATAGATTCAGAGGTGAACGTTTCAGGTATTCCAGGTAAGCTGAACTCCAGAGTGCTCGTTCGGGTCCGTATTCCATCCAATTTATTGAGTTGATTGGTGGAGAGTGGCGTTGATTTCGCTACAGGTTATGGTTGTGTCTGTGGAGTTGGTGCAAATGAAACTCTCCTTTTCCCGGGGAGTATTTTTGGAGAATTCTCTGTTCCTTGTGGTTCTGCTGCCTCTGTTGACTCATTTATAGAGAATTTCTCGCACTCTTTCTCCATCATTTTCGAGACTTCAAGCATATACTCGTGCTACAGCTCGTCTGCCCTGCTGATATTTTCATCTTCTTCAGTTTCTATCATTGTTTCAGAAGGTGCTACTTCTTTAGCGGCTTTCTTTTTTTCAAATCTGGAGGACTCGTGAAGTGATGCTTTGAACCCCGGAGAGATAGTTTGGTGTTTATCTGTCTCTTGGTCTTGTTTTTCGACAATTGATTCTTCTTCAGCTATGGGCCGGTCATTCAGAGGCGGATCATCATCTTCACTTTCCTCTGATTCTGTATCTCCTCTCCGATTCATTTTTAATGGGATTATGACGGGATTCTCAGGTGGCTCTAATGTGACTGGAAAAACGTCGTCCTCCAGTTCTTCTTGTCTTATCTTTTCCAGGTCTATGTCCGTTTGCCATTCAGCCTCTTTAAGGTTATCGGAGACTATTCGTGTTTTTCGCATACTCGGAGCCTGGTCCTCTCCGGCTTTTCCTGGTGTTCCGGCGGATATGGCTCTTTTTCTTTCTCTCAATCTTCCGGCGTAAGGGCCTTGTTCTGGTTGAAACACCTGAGGTTTTGTTGCGATTTTCTTCACTCCTGCCGTTAGTTGCTCGTTTTCCTTTGCGGAAGCTTTATTTTTCATTGCAGGGGGTCTTCCACTCTTCTTGGGTAGTTGTGGTTGATGTTTCGATGACATTGGTTCCATTTGCTTCGTTTTTTTGTACATCATTATCGTGAACCAATCGAAAGCCTTCGCCTCCTCCTCTGTCTCCGGCGGGTCTACTGGATTACTCGCCAGTTCTTTAGCAATCTGTTTCGTTTTCGCTGTTCGATGATGAGCCATGAAATCAAAACCGGCGATTGTAGTTTTAAACGATGCTTTTCGTGTCGTCTGGTCTTGCGTGTCTTGTAACCAGACTACTGCCACCGTCTCTGCATACAGATGGAAGTGTTGGTTGTATAGATAAGGCCTGAATTGATTCACAGCAAATACGACTGCTAGGCACTCTCGTTCGTCTTTCGTATACCTAGTTTCTGCATCGTTGAGTTGCCTAATTGCGTAGACAACTGGGCCCTCAACTCCCTCTTCATCTACTTGCGTGAGGACTGCTCCGATTCAAATTGGGGACGAGTTGATGGTGACAATAAACGGTCTCTCGCTGTCCGGGTGCCTCAGGAAAGGTTCTTGGGAAAGAAACAGCTGTAATTCCTTGAAGGCTAAATCCTCTTTCTCCCCCCATTTCCATTCAGTATTCTTCCTCGTCTGGTTGAATAGTGGCTTTGCTCTGAGTGCGTACCACTCCTTGAATTGGGAGAAGTAATTGCACATTCCCATGAAACTGCGTAGCTCGTGTTTTGTCGACGGGGTGCTTATGCATTCCTTCTTTGTTGATGATAGAGCCCAGGAATACAACCTCATCGCGCATGAGATGACATTTTTCGACTTGAAGAGTGACTCCGTGTTCCGCAACTCTCTGGAAGACTTTACTCAGTCGCTCTTGGTGCGTTGGGGTATCGGCCGAGTACACAATGATGTCGTCGAGGTGGACTTGTACTCCTTTTCCGATCAGGTCTCCCAGCATCTGATGCATGCTCCGTTGGAATACTGAGCCAGCGTTCTTTAATCCGAATGGCATATGTGTGAACTCATAGTGACCATTATGAGTGGAGAATGCCGTCTTCTCCTGATCCTCCTTCAGCATCGGTATCTGGTGGAATCCACTAGCTAGATCCAGTGTCGTGGAAATGCTCGATCTGGCGAAATTCGATATTACCGATCGAATGTTAGATAGAGGAAATTTATCGGCGATTGTTTTCTTGTTCAGTTACCTGAAGTCGATGACCATTCTCCACTGCTTATTTCCCTTCGCATCTGGCTTTTTCGGGACCATCCAAAGTGGAGAGTCATATGGAGAGACTGATGGTTTAATAACTCCATTCTTCAGGAGCTTATCCACCTCCCTCGTTACTTCGTCCTGGAGATTTGCTGGAAATCAGTATTTCTTGACGTGAATCGGTCTATCATCTACCGTGCGAAGAGGGGATACCATTCATTCTGCCGCACGGTTCACCCGGCAAAGAAAATGCATTTGGGAATTCTCATATTACATGTTTGGTAACAGATTTCTTTTCCTCCTGTTGTAGAAGACCACTAAGGATGTTAATTAGTTGCTCTTCTCGTGACTTCCCCGTGATTTCATCAGTTTTGAAAGGAATTTCCAGACCAGGTTCCTCAAAGATTGATTCAGGGAAACCTGAGTCCTGCTTGTTGAACTCGTGCACAGACATCGCTACTGCCAGCGGCTCAACTTTCTTTGGTTGTATCGCAAGGTCCATGTCCACGTCATTCTCGTTGGCGATAGTGACCCAGAATATACCATCAACATCCACCTCGACCTCGGATTCAAGGATAGTTAGGCCAGGTTCAATTATTAGTTTGGGAAAGTAACCTCGACAATTAGTACAATTCTTTGCTCTAATCGGTATTTTCATCTCGCACCGCGGGGGAATGGAGATCGGTTTCCCCGGTTTTAGGTCCTGATAGAAAATCATCGGATTAGTTAATGAATCTTTAAGGGTAAGGGAACCTAGTGGAAACGAGATTTCTGCGCTCCGCTTACGTAAGAATTGATTACTGATTATTCCTATGTAATTTTCTCCCTTGAATGACGCGACTACATTGAACTCCACAGGTGCGCCTTGTATTTCGAGATTAATGACTCCTAACACCGGTTGAATTCCTCCCCCCACTCCGAAAGCGTACCTCGGTGGACATTTGCAGATTATGGTGTTATTGCTGAGAGCTGATTCAGGAATCAAATTAAGACAAGCGCCTGTGTCTAAGAGAAATAGTTGTCCCCCTCCATCCAACTTTTTCGAGTTCAACATTAATCTGGGGCATTTTCCAATAGCACAGATTGGAAATTCTTTCAAACTTGCGGTTCTAGAAAATCAAAATGGTAAAGTTTCTCTTGTAATAGTAATGATGACGTGAAATATGAAATAGTTGAAATACGAGTTAGTGGGTTTTCTTTCTTGCTCGCACCTGACGTTTGGGAGCGAGCACCTTCCCCGTTTGAATGTTCGGATCGTTGTCCACGGGAATCAGATCTACCACGGGGTCTTCTCTCATAAGACCGTTCTCTCGAACGACCGGGCTCGCAACATCTATCCTTGTGACGGCCCTCATCTCTGTCCGAACGCTCATATTTATCTGATTGATTGTGCGATCTGTCGCCTCTGTCATTATAACCACAGTGTTCGCAATTACAGTTATTATTAGGCTTCAGTTCCGCTTTGACCGATTGGACAAGCGCTTTCTTCACAGCATTTAATATGGGAAACGCGATTTCTTTTCCAAGGCTGGAAAATTCTTGATCTCCATCGTTATTCCTATACCTTGATTGTGAACGATCTTTGACACGATGCCTATCGAAAATATCTCGACTCCTGTCTTGACGCCTCCCGTCATATTCGTAACGCGATCGACCTCTGTGATAACGATCGCTACGTTCTCAACTGTAATCATCTCTATGATTTTGACGGTTATCCTTTACTCTCATACCTCGGATGCTCGACACGAGACGGTCAGCCTGGACCAGGGGTTGAATAGCTGTTAACGCTATTTTCAATGCGAGTTGTTCAATAACTTTTGTGAGGGTTTCATGTTCAGCAGGGAAGGACGCCTTCAGAGAGGCCATGGCATTTTTTAGCACCCGCTGCAGTCTCAGGTTAAAGTCATCAGTCTCTTTGTCACGTCGCAACCGCATGCCTGCAATCTCATTCTCATAATATGCTTGACTATACCTTTTTCGATACTTGCTGCCTAAAGTTTCTAATAATTCGGTCGTAGAATTAATCTTAACACCATCCAGGTGTGGTCTAGCTGGGAATCTAATTTTGTCGATTACAGCAAAAATTAGGTCTTTGTTTAACTCACCAACCCGTTTTCCACATAAATTTACTGCAGTCTGTGTTTACTCCAGGTCTGTGAAGTCAGTGTCTGAATCGTCTTTACCATCAAATATTGGAATACTATTAAAGAGATCCCTGATCCGAAAAGATTCAACGAACTCCAGACCAATTATCATATTTTGAGTCACGTTCTGCGTATCATTCCGCATTTCGTGCTGCACTTCGTCAGACATCTCGTGGATATATTTTAATAAATTGTCAAAGAGATCAAAAAAAGCTATGGTTATGTTAAGGTTTCCGCAATCCCTTATACTGACAGCGTAAGAATCCCACTTCTGACCCCGATTTTGTTGGATTCGATTAAGTTGGTGTTTATTTAATGGAATAAAATAAACCCCAAATTCTTCTACCTTATACAAAATAATATTTTTGTTTAGTTGTGGATTCTTACCTTTGAAGTGTTTACGACACCCTTCTAGTCGTGAGGGATTGAGGGTAATTTTTAGAAGAAATTTAAGAGAAGTTATTATTTTACCAAGATTACATTGGTTTCATTCAAAATTATCTTCCTAATCAAATATACGAGGTGGCTGTATTTTAATGAAAATATTAATGAAAATACCGTTATCTAATCAACCCCGGTTCGAGGGAGGGAGAGATTCCTACTTTCAGCCAGATAAGAGTGATTATGAAGTACTCACTCTGTTGAAACCACTCTTTTCCAGGGTAAACTTACTGAATTTTGGTCCAATGTTCCAAGTTATGTACAACTGATACATATTTAATTTTACGGAAAGTTAAAAATTAATTTTTGGCTCACTGTTACAAAACTTTTCACTGAAACTTTGAACCAGTTATTTCGCACCTTGTTAACTGATTTCGCGGAAGTTTGATTTCAGTTTATCACGGGAGTTAATCACTACGAAGATCTACGTACTTGTGATAAAAAAAACATTATCCCGATACTCGGATAATCGAAGTAAACGCCGGACAGAGAATTTAAACTGATTCCGGATCAGGTACTCGATAATCGCGAGGATTTCGCCCCTTTGTCTGCTCACTTTCCAAGCTAAGACTGACTCTTGTTCCGGGTTTATCCATCGTGGTTAACGTCCGGTGATTGCCAAAATCGCGTTCTTTT
This sequence comes from Diachasma alloeum, assembly GCF_001412515.2. Classification (NCBI taxonomy): domain Eukaryota; kingdom Metazoa; phylum Arthropoda; class Insecta; order Hymenoptera; family Braconidae; genus Diachasma; species Diachasma alloeum. Next base: position 34,366 of record NW_021680523.1, on the reverse strand, counting down.
CCGAGATGGCGTGATGCTGACTTCGCATCATTTCGAAATTCGATGTCAGGCTCATCGCAATCCGTGGATGAAACCGTGTTTGAAACTGGCAAATCGTGAGGTTTTATTCCTTCGATTTGCTAGAGTAATTCTTGAATTGAAAAAAAAATTGATAATTATTCTCAAACATAACACAAGTAAACATTTCTAATAGAGTTCTTAGCATTTATTTTTTGCACATATTGTGATTTTTGTATCATTTTCCGAATCATCAATATTCTAGATAGGTAATATTAGGGATCGTAATTCATATAGAAATGGTATTCACAAAAAAAATGCCACAAAGAGATTTTTTGCACCATGAGCATCGAACTATTGGAAACTGGTCGATGGGCGGAGCTTACGGTCTTGAGATAGCACTTTACATAAAAGTTTATGGGGTGAATTTCATTTTGATACGACTTGAATGAAATTGATCTCATTTCGAAGCTTAAAAAAGTAATCTGAGAATGATTTATAATTTGTTGAATTTCACTCTGCCAATCTCGAGTTATTGACTTTTGAAGACGGCTCAGTTTGCAATACAGTCACATTAAGGATGTACTACACCCTTTCGGTCAAAATGCAGGTTTTTTTCATTTTCCTGGCAAATTATTGATCGGATTGACGCGAAATAATATACCGTTTTTGTGTTTTATCATTATTGATTGACTCACGAAGTTTCATGGCAGTGCAATTATTTTCCTACATTTTTTCTAAAGTTTTGTGAATTTCCGAAAAGTTTTAGAAAAAACGCAGGAAAATGATTGCACGATCATGAAATTTCGTAAGTCATTAAGTAATGATAAAGCGCAAAAACGGTATATTTTTTCACATCAATCCGATCAACAATTTACCAGAAAAATTCAAAAAACGTGAATTTTGGCGAAAAGGGTGCAATACATCCTCAAGCAGAGACGTTTGCTATCTTAAAATGATTCTTTTTCTCACTACCAGATGTCATACGCCCATCCACCAGTTCCCAATAACGACTTTGGCACAGCCCTCAATGTCACAGTAGAGATGAGAAGATTATCCGAAGGCGAAATCGACGGGATTCTCAAACTCATCCGGTTTTTTAACAATATAACCACCTTTAAACCAAGCATAATGAAATCAATTTTGATATCTTGGTGAAGATAACTGAATATGGATAAAAGATTCTAACTTTCTTATATTATTCCTTCAATGTAAATTAATATCATGACCAAGGAGGACAACGGTATCCGAAAAATGACGAACATAATTTTTCCATATTCTAAAACCGAACACATCGAGCGGTTGAATCTTTCCAGTGGTACCTTTCTGTATCAACATAGTTAATAACTCTTTATTTGGAGGTGTTGCTGCACGTACCACTTCAGGGCAGTGACTCCACGAATCGATCAGCAGTAGACTTTTAGGTCCAACGTTTGGGAAAAATACTTCCTTCAACCACGTTTTGAAATGCTCTAAAAATTGAGAACATTTTAATGATCGTGATTAATATATAGAGAATACCAGGTGCTCTTGTGTCTTCAACATTGTCTTACCTAAAGTGAGTTTCCCCGATTTTGAGGTAGTGACAAAAATATTGGATGGTCTGAAAAGATTCCGTTCCACGATAGGGCCTAAAGTTCCAAACGGTTCTTTCAAAACCAAGAAGAAAAGTGACAGTAATTTGCCATCAGCAGAAATTGTGGGTTATATCGTATAACTTGTGACAAGGTCCAGAAATTAATATTGTTGACCCATACACTGAGCCCCCTAAATAATAGATTCCCGCCGCCGTTGGTCACCTAATACCCCAGGATTCCCTTCATCCCCCTGCACCCCCCCCCCTTTTTGAAGCTGAAACGACATCACCCGGGCACCATCAGCATAGCCGGCCCAGCCAGTTGCACAACAGGTAACCGTACCCACCATGATAGCCCTGGAATTGGATCACCCTCGACGACAGTTCACCACACAGCCCTGAAGTGCCCCCCTGGACCCGCGGCCCCACAGAGATGCAAGAGTGGCCCCGAATAATCCGGGAAATGGGCGAGGGAGACACGCGAACAGAGGAATAAAAGTGAATCTGAGAAGGAAGACTCACTGACTAGTCAGCTGCCCCGAGTGTTGTTTCGCCCCGAGTTAACGGAGAGTCAAAATTAGTAAAAAGAGGAATTCACGTGGAGAAAAATTCCCAGTCAGGCCAAAACAGGAATCCAGGAGTCGTCGAGGGGACTGAAGGCTCTGGAGTCCAGGGAGATAATATCCAGAGATTCTGCGACAGACGTCCTGCACCCCGAGTGGCATCCGAGTGGTCGTGAGTACTGGATACCTCCAGCATCTTTCCATTGGTTTCACATTGTTGCCCATTATTTTTCCATCGTTTTCCCTTGTTCCCCATTGTCCCACAAACATTTACCCCTCAACGGTGAGCCCACACTTGCGTTTCATCAGCCCCGTTAGAGTCAAGCAAAACCATTGTTAATGTTGGTTTATTTACAATCCGCTAGACACGACTAGCTTCGCCCCTTTAATCTTATTAGAGTCAATCCCTTTTGCGTGTACAAAAGTCATCTAGCCTTACCCATCCCCTAGATCTCGAGTAAAAGGCATTAGACCAATTACTAAGAAATCATGTATTACTATTGAGAATAGGAAATATAATCCTTTAGTTCAATTTATCCCTTAATTGTATTGCTTACTTAATCCCCTTAAGCCCCATTTCAGTAATTATATTGAATTAGATAAGCAGCGGTTACAAACTATGTGTTGTCGAGGTTACCGATTGTACTATACATGCCACTTGTTTTGCGCCTTCTTCAGCTTAAATACGGCCTGAATGAATTTCCAATTGAAAACCACTCTGGTCCGAATTATAGATGTTTTCCGTCCATATGTTGAAAAATAAGGCTGAAATTTTTGAAGAAATTCGTCTGATTGTTTTTGTAGAGTTTCTCGATTTTCTAATGTCTTGCGCGTGACGAATTTGTAAATTTTCCGAGATGTGATGCGATGTGCTTTCTTGAAATTATGTAACCATTATGGCGAAGACATGAAACAAATGTCTTCAAATCCTATATGTTTCCAAGCTTGCAGAGCCCACCTGCGTAGGTCAGTGTCAATTGCGTTTTTCATATTATTCAATGTATACTCCGAAATACGCTTCAACTTCTCCATATATGTCCCTCCTTTGTTGATTTGGTGTGCCCAACGACGTAACTGTCGACTGGATTTCACCTTTTTGAATCGATTCGAAACAGTTTTCACAGAAAGATTTTGTTTCGTCTTTGCACTTCTCCAGAATTCTATTGTTCTCCGCTTATAGTCAAAATGTACATGTTCTTCATCTTCCGAACATCTTTCAGATGATTCTTTATTATGTGGTTGAAATTGTTTATTTTCAACCGTCATCATTTATATATCTTTATAAGGCTCTTCAAGATCCAGGGATGTTTCTTCAATCATTTCCACACTATTGTATTCCTCCATGGATCGAAGTAAAATCGTTTGGAAAGTATCCACTAATTCGCGTTCCACATTGTTCACCGGCGTTTCAGCAAGATTTAAAACTTTGAATGTTGCCATGAGAAGTCTGATGACGTTAATTGGATTAATTTTCATCATGAAACGGTCACGAAACACAACACTCACTGCTAGACAGTTTTTCTCGACAGAATTTGGTAGATTAATCGTGAATTGCATGAAAGATGAAAGCTAAAAATACATATTTATTCCCATGATTCAATTTTTAAACAATAGCTGTCACATTCGAATCGATATTTTTATTCTGCCACATACGATCCCGTTGCGGTCCTGCATATCAACATATATCAACTCTACACAATTTTCAACTTTTCCATGACCACTGGCCAAATTTATCCATTCCCAGTACACTGAGAAAAAAAATTTCTAATATCTGGAACATATTTTCTTGAGAGAAGTAAATTATTTTCAATGGCTTAAGCCTCAGAATGTGTGTACTTCACGGAACTCGAATAAATTTTCATTCATCACTATCGTTCCGCGTTACGTCATGAATATTTTACATATTGCAATATTGGAAGTACATAACGAAAAAATCATGAAAACACTAAAGACTAGAAGATTGACGATTCTTCTACGCGATTTAAGTAAGTTGATTTGCAACAAAATCATACTTGAGTCCAAGAATATTTTAAAGTATGAGGCCTTTCTCGGGGTCATGTGAGTTGAGGTGGCTGAGGGAATTAAGCAACTGAAGAAAATTTACTTGTCTCAAGAAAATATGTTTCAGATATTAGAAAATTTTTTTCTCAGTGTACTACCCCCTCGCACTGCTTCATCAGAACGTTCAAGAACACATATTTCGTTCTCGAAAATGCAGATGATGGATTTTTCTTTTGCCTCCATACTCAGATTCCAGAAACAAAAAAATAAACGAAGAAGGTACTCCGTATTTTTCTCATTCTATTGCGAATAGTGATTTTATAAAATTTTAGATTATATTTGTTTTCCATTTAAAAAATGATTTTCTAGGAGGGTAGTTGGCCCTCACATTCAACACCCCCGGGGATGAATTTCATTGTTAATCTCATCAGTTCTCACGAGCTTTATGTTACACCACAAAAAATTTCAAAATTAAAAAATTACAAGAAACTAATTTTTTTCGCCGTTAAATTGCAAACTACAAAAAAAATGCAAAAAAAGGTATTCTGTTTATTTGAATGCTCTTTCGAATGGAATTGGTTCCATGAAATTCCGAGCAATAGTTTTTTTTTAATTGGAAAAATAATTTTTCGCGGGGGTTGTTTACCCCCTAAATTTCAACCCCTGGGGATGATTTTAATTCGCATATTTATCATTCATCATGAGCTTCCTCTTAGATGGCAAAATATCCGCACAAACGACTGGACAAATGTCTCAGTATTCTCTTCATATACCCAAACGACAAAATACCCTGAGAAGTGACCAACTTCAGAGGACAGTTTTGCCTCCAATATCCACGTATTAGCCGATAAGAAAAAATACGTGTCCCTTAGTTTTGACTCATCTATAACATATATAAGTTTCATCCAAATCGGATGCGGACACCTACCTAGGGTTCCTTGTCAGCCACCCTGAATTTTTCGGGTTCTCAGAATCCTGAATTGACATGCTCGCAGTTGAGTACTAGGTAAGTACATGGTTTCCCTAAATTTTCATTTCTTTAATATAAATTGCTTGTCTACAAGATGTGTCAAAACCTCAAATTTTTTAAAGATCATATCTCGCGAACAAAGTGACGGATTTTAATCAATAAGAAACCAATTTTTTAAATTTTTTAAAAATTTTTTATTTAGGCATGTATGACCTCTCGGCCTTTTACATATGGTTCCCCCCCCCCCCCAGCCCAGTACGAATATTATTACATAGGTAGTTTACATTAACCTCAGAGAGGAAATAAATGACTCTATACATAAGGATAATAATTATACTGTGTTCTCAAAACTTATCTTCTAAAAATACAATTAGTGCCATAGCTTATGCCTTTTTTCACAATTACCAAAGACTTAAAAGGAAAGAAAGAAGGAAAAGAGACTGGAAGTTACGCAAAAAACTCAGAATCGCGTACTGGACGCAGTCGACGAAGGACAGTCCCGCATCAATTCCTGGCGCTCCCATTGGACCCATAGCCCTTCCCGTTGGCCCCTGTTTCTCTTCTGATTAGTTTCTCCCATTCCTTAATCAGTTTGCAGAGCTCGTTGATTGGTTCCACTCTCAGAAGATCCCACACTGACTCTTCCAAGCCTAGGTTGAGCCAGTTCCTGAGGTGTACCCCTAGCTTCGACCTAACCCCCTCACAGGCCAGTAAGTGATCTAGGTTTTCCCTGTCGGCGCCACAAAGTCTACAACGTTCATCTTGGTAGCCCTTGTTCCCAGTCTTCCCTACATTTCCACTTCTCATTCTGGCCCATATCACCTTATTGCCCCAACAGACGTTCTTGTCTTCCCAGTAGCAATATTTATCTTCCCCCTTCAATAGGTGCCTGTAGTTAGGGTTGAATTTCGATCTAAGGATCTTTTCCCTATCTCTACTCCTTTCCCCAGTGGCTCGTCTCTCTAGGTATTCTTCAAGCTTCTTGTTAAAGTCATCCCATTCCATTTCCCCCTCATAGAACTCCTTTAACAGATCCTGATCCTCTGCCTCCCTAAGCGCTGCCCCCAACGAACCCCCGCATACCATGGGATATCCGTTTCTGATGGCTCTAATTTCTTCCCTGAGGCATACCCTGACGAGTCTGTCATCATCAAGACTTGAAACCTTCCCTAGAAAATCAAGAGCCCTACGTTTTATTTCCAACTCTAGGCTTTTCCTGCTGCTTTCTTCCCTCCAAATGTAGCCAGGAGTATTTTTCGTGACTCCCATCCCCATTTTAACGGCTTTGCTATGGACCCTTTCCATCTCTTGCCTGTTTTCTAGCCCCCAGATCTCAACTCCGTACATCAATCACATCATAGCCTTTCAAAGATTGCCAAACCCTTTTAATCTTATTACCCCTCAGTCCCGCTACATTCCAGCAAGTGGCCTTAATTCCCCCCACCCCCCTTAACCCCTTACCCTGACGTCATTCCTGAGTTCCTCCTCCTCGCCTTCCGGTGTCGTCAGAGTCCTCCTCTAGCCTAGCCGTGTCCTCATTCCATTTGAACTACCAGCCGTCCACCTTGATCCTCTGTCTGAAGCTCGAAACCCATTCCGATCTCCCTGCTGCATGGGCCTTGGCAGCGAGGCCCATCAATCATTCGTCGACTGCTTCCTGTCTCCATGTGAGATAATCCCTCAAGACAATGCCTTCCCGGGCCAGGTATCTCTGTGCCCCCCTCTTCATCAGAGCCCTCTTCTGTGGACGGTTGTCCAGCCTTATAATTAGGCCCTTCTCCCCAAGGAACACCGCCTTCATCTCTATTTTGAAGTTCAGCAGCCTATGAACAGTCTCTCTACATTCCTCCCCTGCCTCATCACCGCCTGGAGAACGCAGACCCGTGACTACTACATCACTCTTCTGCCTTTCCTTAATACTGATTTCATGTTTCCTCACTGTCTCACTCAGCTTCTCCGTGGCGGAAGATTTCCAGTCTAGACCTTCCAGTTCCTGTCCCTGGCTCCCCTGGCGATCCCTTTCCTCCCGACCTTCCTCCCTTGACTGAGCTGGGCCTTCAGTGCTAGTTTCGTCTAAGTCATCCCTTAAGTTCTTCTCGCGAAGGAGAGGAAACGTGGAAGCTTCCCGCTCTCCTGTTACCTGCATACGAGTTCCGATCGATCTGATCTCTGCGGGTCATTAAGAGAGAGCCCTTAATGACCCGCAGCTCGTTCACCACTCCTACCTTGACTGCCTCAGGAGCAGTCCTCAGGCTCTCCAAATCAGTGCCCAGATTCTCAAGGGTTATCTCCTGACTCCTCTCAGCCGGCGTGTCTCCGTTAATTCGTGCTCTCTCGCTCTCCCCTACCCGAGTGGTTCTGAATTCCGTCTTAAGACCTTCAGTCTGGCAATTAAACCATTGTTTCAATTTATTCTCCTTTTCCTCCAGAAAAACCCTAAAGAGTACTCCTCCCAGGATGGCCTCCTCCAAATCTGGTTGAGTAGGCTGGGCCCTCTCACCTCTCAACGACGGCAAGTCCATCACTCCCGTGTCACCGATAACTCTGTCGTCTACCCGATCGCATGGTTTCTCTGACGACTTGCTGGGGTCAGCTACTTCCATCGGATCGCTATTGTGGCTTCCCCCTGTTACAGTAATTCTGGCCTCCTTACCGTTCTTTCCGGTGTCATGACCTCCACCACTGCTCAAATATCCATAATCCTCATCCTCTAGTGATCCCAGGATATCGGAGTGCATAGCGGCTTTTTCTTTTTCACTCCTGGCCTACTCTTGGCTGACATGTTCTCAGCGACGTTTATCTCCGATTCACTCACCGTCTGTGTTTCCGGATTAATCGGAGTGGGCTCGATCAAGTCCCCATCGACTGGGTCGTCCACCATCTCGCAACTCTTCTCTTCATTTCTCCGGGTTTTTCCACACCCTCTCCGTTGTCCTGGAGGTGTTCTGAAAATTCTGTTGCTTGTAGTGAGTGCCGTTTTACCATTTTTCACATCGATGTCCTTGCTCCTGAGAAAATACTTCGAGATCTTTACTTGATTTTTCTCCTCTTTCCTTTTACGTCCTCTCTTCTTCTTCGGAGTGTCATGCCTATCCTCGAGACCCGTGTCATCTGTCGGGTCGGTAAACTCGACATCCTGTAATATCAACTGTACCTGTTCGGCGTCCATCTCACCTCCGCTTTTTTTCCGCCGCGGGTCCCCTCCTCCCTCTCTCTTCTCGTCACCCATCGCACAGCCAGTGCTTAACCTCCTAACTTGCCGTAGGAAAGCTTCCGGCCTCCAGCGCTTCGAGGATTCTCCTTCGGCTCGAATCTTATTACTCCCCTTGATCAGCGAAACTCGACGAGTACTTCGATTATAAGTTTATTAATATAAACCGCGATGAAGCCCGTAATTTCTATAAAAAACCACGTGCCGACAATCCGCACGACTTGCTAGTGCGGCCCCTGGCGCCCTTCCCTCAATAAAAAATTATTTTTTTCGTTTTTTCATGTCCTATATGAAAAAAATACACCAGTACTGCGAGGGCAAGTAATAACCTATTTTCAGAGATTTGAGTTTTTCAAATTCCACTGTTACACAGGGGCAGGTCGAAAATCAAATAATTCTTTTTTTTCTCGATAGATAATAATAATACCCAATTTTTTCGGGATATTTTGAAATGTAATATCGATATAAGGATGAGAAAAAAAAATTTTTTTCATAAAAAAATCCTCTTTTTCGACATTAACGGCTATAATTATGCAAATCACATATGAAACTCACCACTTACTCCTGTATCATATATTTTTACTTAATGGACAACGTAACTCCATTGTCAAACTGAAATAAGTAGAATATAATAGTTTTAATACCACTTAAAATTGATGAACATCGATTTCGAGGAAGAAAAAACGACTTAAAAATCTTGGATTTTCATGTTAGATCGCTAGGTATATATAAGTTAATGCTTTCGTCGACACTTCTTCGGAAAAACTTCTCCACTAGCCGCTGCTGAATATCTTTTAATTAATAATTGTCCATCTTCTCCAGGGATGAAGTAATGATTTTTTGGATGGCTAGAATGGCCTTCGCACTGTTGAATCTTTATTTTAAGCTGTCCTGGATAACTTTGCGTTCTTCTTTACTATAAAAAAATACATCAAGATCTTTGAAGTGATCTTTCACCCAGCGAAACAGACCACTAGGTGTGAGGATAGGTTCCCCTTGAGTTATCTGCAGACTTCTTCACCTCGCTCCCCTCTTCAAAACTGCGCCTACTGCATCACATGCCGTTTTACCATGTGCAGTCGCATGATAATGAGCTTCCGCTTCAATTCCAAAATCATCTTTCTGGGACAAAAAAATTGCGATTTGGTATCGATTCTTATAATGTTATGCAGCTCCATCGGTAACATAAATCAATTTTATCACCATCTCACAAACTTTTCTTATGTGCTCTATCAAAATCTTTTGCATCACGTAAACCGCAGCAGTATCGTGGACAAGACTATCAGATAGAAGGATTAGACTTCGATGGCGAATATCACTCCCCTAACGATAATAATAGACCACTGGATGTACAGTGCAATGGTCATTATTATAATGAAATGATTGAGCTGCGTCCTGAGAAACGAAGGAATAATTCTCGGAGAAATCCCACCGAACCAGAATCTCTCCTTCAACTAAATTCTTCTTTCGCTCTTTCACATAGGCTGTTTGCTCAGTGGCAATGAAATGGTGAGATTCAACGCTTTCAATCATTCACAAAGTAAATCAATGAATTCACTTGCTGGGAGTTTCTGAGTCTGCAATGTTGCTCTATCCACAGTTTGCCACGTTTTGAATTCCACAGTTTCAATCATAGCGCAGTTACAAAGTAATTTTTTCAATTCAAGTGATAGCACACCAACTCCCGGACAGTTTTGGCATTCATCTAAATGGCACGCAGGCATTGGATTGGAACACATGAGCTCCGCGAGACAGTCTTTGTAGTTCGTAAGTGGAGAAATTGAATCTTCTGTGAGAGTGGAAATATTGATGGCATCCAACATCAATTTGCAGTTTTGGTGGTACGCACAAACGCAGACAACGTGCGTACCACTCGTTCCTGCCAATACACGATGTTTCGGTCTCAACTCCGCAAACTTAACGAACTCCACACGAGATTCCGGATGAGAAATTTCATATTGTTGATGCAGATCTGCCAAATTTTCAAGTACCAGCCTTTTCTACATGATTTTCTTCTCATCGTTGATTCTAACGGATACTTTGTCTTTGATTCTTGGCATAATTCGACTGTTATTCTCGTAAAATGTGTGGACTTTCTCAATAGTTTCATCGGGTGATGATTTTCCTGCTTTCGCGACGGCCGGAGCCAATACTCCTCTCATTTCTCTCAATTTTTTAGCTCTCTAAGCCATGTGTCTCATAGCTCCAAATTCTTCACTCACTTTCCGAGTATTCCATGATAATGGAGCGACTGTCAAAATTTGTAGACGTTCAGCGTATCCCTCCGTACTCTTAATTTTTCTTTCAGGCCATTCAACATTTCTTCCAACTCAACTTCTCGAGGAGAACGTGAATGTTCTACTGTTCTCCTACTCACTTCATTGTCTGAATGTTCATCTACTGAGAAATCGTCGATTTCTATTGGGTCATCGAACGCTTCATTGAATCCATTATTATTAGGATCAACTGAATGGAAAGAATTACCAGATCTCAATGAACTGTTTGTGATGTTACTGACAGAAATGTCCGCCACGAATGGTGTAAGATTTGAAGAGTACCCATAAGAATCATCGGAGCCTCCAGTCGCTGTTGAATCAGATATCGGAGGGAAGGCTTCGATGTGTGGATGAAAATTAGGGGGTGATGGCTAGGAATATAAGCGGCAGCTTTCTTTGTACAGTTGATACACATTCGTGCATTCGCCGGCAAGGATGGAAATTGTTTCCGTAACGATTCCGAAATTACACGTAGACTTTTTCCAACGTGACCTCTCTCTCCAGGGGCGCTCATTGGACTAGCACATCTCTCGGCATGGGGCATCTTATGAAAAAAATGAGTTGATCAATCCTATGGATAGATTAATATTAGATTAATGAAGCCGTCAATATGGAATTAGTAATAAAAACCATTGAATCCGACATTCTCATAAATGGTCCATTTATCTCAGAAGGGAGTGATTTCAAAAAAACATGTGGTGACTCTATATTTAGCGCTCAATAAGTCCACAACAACGACTGTATGTAAAAAAAAAAAAAAAAAAAAAAAAAAAAA
>NW_021680523.1:9617-22822 GCF_001412515.2 Diachasma alloeum | reverse complement strand
CGCCTAACCTCCTTTAGGCATTAAAGAATTCTAAGAGAATTAGAATTTAGAGAGAAAAAATTTCCGCTTCACCCAGCCGGGAATCGAACCCGGGTCTCCCAGATACGCATTCTTTCATGACTATGATAATTTACTATCCATTGAAAAATAAAAATGAACTCCTCCTATTTAATAACTTCTCCACTGGTACATTACAGACAGATAAGTTACGTACCTCGATCCAAACTGACGAACAACTGAAGGGGAATAACGATTCAGTCAATTTCTAGAGGAAATTTAACACACTGAACAGAGAATGAGGGATGATGTTGCAGGAGCAAGAGTCTCAGGACACCTAATTAGATTCGTACTCATTGTAACCCTTGGAGGTTGTATGGAAACACGATTCCACGAAATCTGTAGTTTTTCAGACCGCTTACCTCCTCCTCCACCTTTCATCCCCCATGACAGCGAATTATATTGTGTTGATAATTTGTGAAACATCGCAATCCGATTGAAAGTTTACGATAAATACAAGGTCTTCTTACAAGAACAATGAGACGTTTAATTTTCCTGGCTGCGTGTTGTATTATTTTTCATTTCTTAACGCTCATCAAGGGCGAGAATTGACGCTGGATGATACAAGGATACAGTGGAAAAATTGGACACACGTGGGACTCGAACCCGACTGAACCAATTGCGAGTTCTTCGCACTATTGACTGAGCTATTGCAAGCTTTCGATTTCTATGACATCTTCATAACGACTTAAGAATTTATCAACATCGGTATTTAATTATTAACATCGCTAACATGACTATTAAAAATTTCTATCTGAAATTTCCGGTTTACTTTCCCGAAATTTTTAGGAAATTTAATTTCTACTGAAATTTCAAGGAATTTCTATAAACTATGAATTTCAATTACATTTTTCCCTGAAAATGAGTGACAAATCAGAAAATTCCGGTAAATATATACATAAATTTTCAGGACATCAACACTGGATGCGATTTTAGGCGAAAAAATCATGAAATTTCAGATTTCAGAGAAAATTCATTGGAATTTCAAATAAATTCAGGAATTTTCGTCTTTGTGGTAGTTAAAACTCTGGAATTTCACTGAATTTTCAGTGAAATCCGAAATTTCATTTTTTTCTCTAGCAGAGAAGGGATCTGATGGGAAAATTTATGGATTTTGGATAGCATTCTTCTCCAAACTCAATGTTCATTATTCAAAATAATGTTAAAACAATTATGCTCCTCCTATTTTTAGGCCTGTAACGTAGTTATATCATTAGTTATGTGGATGATTCACCATACGAGTATAAGTGATGAATTGACAATGTGATTTTACTAATTATAGCCGTTCATGTCGAAAAAAAAAAAAATTTATGTAAAAAAAATTTTTTTTCTCATCTCTATATCCATATCATTTCAAAATGTCCCGAAAAAATGGAGAATTATTATTATTTATCAATAAAAAAGAGAATGAATTGATTTTCGCCTAGCCCCTGTGTAACAGTGGAGTTTGAAAAATTAAAAAACCTCTGAAAAAAAGTCATTACTCCTCCTCACAGTACTGGCGTATTTTTTTCCGAATAGTAGATGAAAAAACTAAAAAAATCGTTGTTTATTCATTAAAATCCGTCAATTACTTCGCAAGATATGATTTTTTTAAAATTTGAGCTTTTGACACATGTTGTAGACAAACAATTGATGTTAAAGGAACAAAAATTTACGGAAAGCATGTACTTACGTAGTACCTGACTGTGAGCATGTCAATTCCGGATTCTGAGAACCAAAAAAAATCAGGGTGGCTGAGTTGACATGGAATGTGCCATATGCAAAACTGATCCGTCTCGTTGCTATGCAACAAAACATTCAGAAATATCCGATAATTTCGAAGGACTAGGGGTATTATAGCTGATAATTTCTAGCAAATTTGTCTGATAATTCATCGGGCGATTATAGAAATATTTTATCGATATATCCCCAACAATTTGTCGATAAAAAATCCGATAATATTCCGACAAATTACAGTACTCATGGTCGCTACATTATTCGCTGGGAATTAAGTGTACAGTTTTATGCTGTCATCTGCTTGTCTGAAAATGCAATAATTTCTTCTTTAAACAAATAATGAGAATGAATTTTCTCTTGCGTAATTTTCTTTTAGTCAATGCATTTCGATATAACTTGAGTCTAACTAAATTGTGAAAATGAGGCCCGGTCGCTTGCTTCGCTCGCTCCCTCGTTGGAGTGGGATAGGTAGGGATTGGTGGAATTGAGTGTGACCCATTATGGGGCGAACCAATAACTTCCCGACCGATTCCTCTTTTTTGTGCATTAGAAAAACAAGCAGAAGGCCGAGCCTATCCGACAGAAGGCATGTGACCATTACTTTACGCGTGATTAGTCTTGAGATTACTTCATTTCTACGAATTTCATTGGTAGTATGCTTCCGAATGGATCCGTTGCAATTCTATTTCAAAAAATATTATTTTGAAAGTGGATAATGGTATTCTACACAACAAGTGAGGTAAGTCGGACTTTACACGCCAGTGCGGCGAAGCCGCACGAGCGTGTAAAACCGACTTACCTCACGAGTTGTATAATGCATTTTATGTCATCAGTGCGTCTGTGGGGGTGGTGAGTGGGTACGGGCGGGGGGAGGGTCCAGGGAAGCAGAGCCCCCCCCGGGGGGGGAAGTTGGGGGGGCGAACCCCCCCCCCACTGAAGAAAAAGCCAACTTTGAAAGAAAAAAAAAATGAGTATTTTTTCTAAATATTAGAGAATAATTTTTTTTGCGCGATTTTTCTCCACCCCCCACCCTGAAGAAAATATGAGGAAAGTTTGTTGATTTTTCATGATTTTTTGATTAGTATGAAGCATTAATAAACATAATCTCAACAATATAAAAAATCAAAAAGTATCTCATCACCACCCCACAACCGTCACAAACTGCAAACTCAACAATATTCAAAATAAAAGAACTAATGAAGACTCATCAACTTCAACAAATTCCAATATCAACAACAAAGAGAACTTGAATGTAATGAACCTCCTCAAAAATCCCCTGTCAAATGTATCTGTTACTTTTAATAATTGTTCACATATTTCAATCTATCTCACAAAAAAATATGAGTAATGATAATAATAATAATAATAATAATAATAATAATAATAATTTATGTTTATTAATTCTTCATACTAATAAAAAAATAATGAAAAATCAACAAACTTTCCTCATATTTTCTTTAGGGTGAAGGGGGGGGGTGGAGAAAAATCGCGCAAAAAAAATTATTCTCTAATATTTAGAAAAAATACTCATTTTCTTTTTTCTTTCAAAGTTGGCTTTTTCTTGATAGCATTTCTCTGCTTCCTGAGCGTTTCGAAGTATATTATCTGTTAGTATTTCATCGTGTTCACGAAACATATCTTCTTGTGTATTCATATTTCACTTTTTGAGTTAATTATTTATTATTATGTAGTTTATTTTTTAGCTTTTTGCACTGCGATTTGTTTCGTGAAATAGTGTCTAATGGATCAGCTGATCGGTGTATGGTTGGGATAATGGGTTATGTTTGTACCGCAAGATGTCGCTAGGGGTTATTGAGAACGTGTAAAATACCAGTAAAATACCATAGAACGCGTGTAAAACTGGGAACGTCTGTTAAGTGAAGAACGATTGGTGGTGCGTGTAAAATTCGACTTACCGACCTCCAAACGCCCCTGTTAACCTGCACTTTACACGCACGCATGACATAAAAACAATGATCATAAATCAAAAAAATTAATTTTGATGGTCAAAACACTAATTATTCCTCGGATAGCTATGAAAAGGTTGCGATTTGCTCGAACGATCACAGCTGACTGATAGACTATATAGTTCCATACACCGCATCTACTATCCATTTCAGAAGTAGAAAACCCTGGAGTTATATGCGCATAACTTGAGAAAAAAAATCGTAGCAATACGCAGCAAATCTTGATGAGTGAATTGACTATCGCATTAATTCTATGCGGAGGAAAATATTTTTAAGTTCATTATTGTTAATGTTATTGCGATGTAAAGGTGAAAAAACGGCCTATTTTAGGTTGCAGGAAACATTAGTGAAATTTGGCATCTTCCTATTATTGTAAAAATGATCAACAAAATATGGCAATTTTTTTGAGAATACTCCCAACATTTAAGAAGGCAATTGTGAAAGAAAAAATTGAAAATTTTAATAATTAATCTACTTTTGATGAAAAATATGATGTACGGTTATCTCCGGATTGAAGGGCAATATACGTTCAGGAAAAAGTCGATTTGATAGATAATTGGAATTGTTAAAAACTTCAGTAACTATTTATTGTTTGATTTTTCTCAGTAATCTTCTAAAAATAGTTTAAACTTTTCGGGAAAAGTTTAAGTTTGTCACCGCAACTCGTTATATCTTTTACTTTTTTAATTCTCTTAAATAATTTTTAAAAATTATCCATATTATTAAGCTAAAAAGAATATCTAATCATTCCGATTAATCATAGCTGCCCGAAGCTCTGAATAAGAATACCATTATTTGGATTAATCATATGCAATTTAATGTTTATATTTTATATTTTTTCTAAGATGACTAAATAAAAATTCCTCAGACTTGGTCTAATCAACTTAGACTCTCGGTCATCATCTTTGAGATAATTCTTGTTTTTACTCCCGATAAAATATATACAAAAAAAATACAATGAAATGAGAATAATATACAAATAAGAAATCATGCGAATCATGCACTCTACTTCAGTTAATTGATTTCTTCTCTAATATTCATCCACATCAGAGCAATCAGAAGAACTAGATTTTTCAGAATACTCTCTAGAATCCTCACTTTCGCAGTGAATAACAAATGATTCTACATGCATTGCCATCACACTTTCTTTTTTTACGATACTTATCTTCTTAATCTTGAACATGCTTTACACATTTTTTCCATAAATCTCTGAGCACGGACTCCATAGCATTAACACATAATCGGTGTACGTCAGCGATTTTGATTGAATTATTTTCCCTAGCAACTCGACTTTTAACATTAGCCCATATGAGTTCAATCGCATTGAACTCACAATGCGCCGCTGGTAGCCATAATAATTTCACACCGTGTTCACGAGCAATTTATCGAGAAGATACGTTTTGTCAAAGAAATGCGCTTTCGCTATATCATACAAGTTTTGTTTCGTTAACGAATGGAAAGAATCAACACCGTCTGGTAGGGGTACATTTCTCTCAATGAGCCATACAACCATATCCGCTTTTACCCACGCCTTCGTAAGATTACGTTTTTCCGGATCGATCATCGTGTGATATGGAGCTAAATCAATCACGATCGCTGATTTAGGAGCCAGAAGAGAGAGAACACGCGTGAACCATTCTGTACAATGTTCTTTATTCATTTCATTATCATAGTCTCCGTTTTTTTTTCCCGGTAAAACAATCCATTGCTCCTTCAACGAAAACGTTCTCACTACCGATGAGTGATTATAACTCTTTGACATGCACCCGAAGGAACTAAAAAACCTCCACGAAGGGAAGCCACGTGTTGAACGCGCGACCGGTAAAAATCAAAATTATCAATATTCTCTTCAAACGCAGTATTTTCGACCCAACCGAATTTTTTCGTATGATTTGCCCCACACCACATTTCATCAATGAAAAAAATATTATAATTTTCGTCTCTACGTTTTTTCATCTGCCTCAAATATTCTTGACGTTTTGACGCGATTGTTTCACTTTCCATCAATACCGGTTTCCTATTCAATTGAATGAATTTGAAATTAAATTTTTTTACAATTCGCCTTAAACTTGATGGACTTATTTTTGGAAAAACTGTGATATCAGTCTTCAACAATACATGTAATTTATCTATGGTCGGATAAGTTCTTCTCACGTAAACATCGAGACTGGCTCTCCGTATCACACCGAGGAAGAAGTCATCAAAATACATAGGAGTACGCCCGTTTTTCTTTTGTGGTTTCGAGAGACGAACATTCATTTCATATTCGCGAATAATGCGTTTAATACTTGAACTCGAAACACCTAGATTCCCAGAAACTAATTCTACAATATTTTGGTGGGGAAGACAACCGGATCTTTTTAGTTCTTTAATCATTTGCCACCTTCCTAAAATCAGTTTTTTTCTCTCAAACTATACGGTTTATGAGATGATTCTTTCTGCGTATTCTGTTCATCACGTTGTTCTAGATGGGACTCAAGCATTTCAATTGCTTTAGTTTGAGCGGCCTGCAATTCCTCACTATTATTATTAGTTAACGTTTCTCGTATATTTTCAAAATCTGATTGCGTCACTACAATATCGACAATGTCAATCGGCCTATCAATCGGTAGATTTTCTTCACCACTTACGTGTTCCAGGGAACATACTGAGGATACTGATTGAACCATTACTGAATTTGCTTCAATCATCGAACGTTTTCCAGTGTAATCGACAATAACACATTCTCGTTGATCATTCACCGGTGTTAACAATTGAAAATGCTCATCTCAATCACCAACCCGTTGCATGCCCGTGAACATTAAAAAACTATAGGAGCATCCGCTGAAAAAGCAAAATCGTACTTGAAGTGGGTCCCATCACGATTCATTCGGTATACAATTAAATTGATCTTCAAAAATTACGCCGCGGCGCGGCATTCAACGTCTGATCCGTAAACTCCCGTTTTTTTCATTTGAGCGGCATAATCTTGTGCATTAGACATATCAAACGTATATTCTCAACCCAAACTTTGAAGTCATCCCATGCCGAAATGATAAAATCTACAAGTGCCTTACGAAGACGATGATGAATTAGGCAAATGCTTCCTTTATTAAGACCAAGAACAAGAGCTTTAAATAAACAATCACCACCACCACCCGCATCGTGCACGTCAAATAAAACATTATCAAATATTTTTTGAGGCATATTAGATGCAACAAAATCGATTAAACACTACTATACACTCCTCTGAGTCACTATAAAACTGCAACTTTCAAAATATTTCCTCTGGGAAGTTCAAAAGAGTGCTCGATGAGAAAAAGTTGTGAACTGAATTTTGTCGAGGAAAAATCCTTACAAATAGGTAACGAGGACTCCTTAGGCGCCAAACTATTCTGGATTGGTCAAATAAAATGAATGGCATGGTAAAAATATTGTAAATATCATCCATGGAAAGGACTCAATAATAGAGAGGATGATTAACCGAGAGACATTTTTTCATACAGACCAAAGTATTTTTGACCTACCATAAAAGACCACCTGACGGTTACGACTATCCTTGGTTTAGAAGCGTACAGATTGGCAATAAAAAATATTCAAGAAACTCATCTGTTATATACAGAATTTTGGGTTTTATTCAAATTCAAATACGAATTTAAATACGACATAAAATTTTGTATTTTGTCCGTCGAAACAGAATGAGTGAAGTTGACGAGTGAAAATGTAAGCGAATTTTTGCACCCAAACGCGTCCACGAGCTCACCGATCTACACGTGTGCATTAATATGCCGATCTAAAAATTCCCGTGAAAACTTTTGGATAGCAACAAAATTCTGTTTTACCTCAGTCACGGCATTAGCGTGAATAAAGTCACACCGCGGCTCCTATAAATTTCTCCCCGTCTTTACAACGTCGTGTACGTTTCCCTTGATCTTAGGCTTAACCGTGCGGTAAATCGAATCGAGTGCGTAACGGGTTATTTACAGCAAAATAACAATCGAAATAACGTTTTGGTTTGTCTCGACAAATACGCACAACTTCGTAGTCGACAGCTTGAGCATACTAAACCCTGGAAGTCACTGCTTGGACTTATTCCGTGGATACCGATTTATTATAATGCTTAAATATCGTCAGTGAAATCGTTAAAGTAGACACATCAAAATTTTCTGAGAGACTAGTGGAAGGTGGAAACAGCAGTGAAACTTTCAAAACTTCGAACTTGAGGATTTAATCGAAGGGAAAGTTATTGAATCAACGAGTCAGTTTTTCACCGTCGAGAGCAACAATTGGATTACATCACCTTACAATTAAGATAAATTCTATTGTGAAGTCAAAGGGGTGAGCGAAATTAAAATCAATACTTTTTGTTAAATAATCACAGTCCTCCTCGTAAATCCGAATAATTTATACTTGACTCCGACCGCTCCGCTGTACGCGCACATTCTCTCTCTCTCTTTCGAAGTTTGACGACTTATATGAAATATTTTGGGACGGTAGTATTAGGCAAACATGTCAAAAATTTTGAATTATTATTGTATGGGTTTTGCCTGGACTAAAATAGAAACTTTATATTTTTGTCGATCGAAATAAATATAAAGAAAGGGAATTGTTTTTCAAATTTCATCCTAAACCGTTCAATCGAAATTTTCTCCGAAAAAAAAAACATTTAATTAATTCATCAAAGTAATTAAACGGATAAATTCAATAACGACCAGCCGTAGGGGATACCATAGGATTTTAAAGGTAAGGATCCATGTGTAAATTCGCTCTTACGTAGGAAACGTAAGTAGTACGAGTCGAATTCATTTATTTATTAAATTTATTTATCGTAAGAAATCAGACCTCCGTCTGTTTCCTACACATCCACTAAGCCCAAAATGAATACGAACAATAAAACGAATATCCCGAAAGTTCTTACGCAGGAATATTAGATTTGACAAAATTTATGATGTAATATTTGTAAAATTATTTAAGAGAATTGTTTAGTTGAAAAATGAATATTAGCCCCCTATAGGTACCCAACAGCATTTCATACGTATCCCCGTCCGTGAAAACTATGAAAAACGTACATATGGTAAGGATTTTGAGGGTCCAAAGGGTCGCCCTGCTATAAAAGCTATAACGAGTTGCGGTGACAAACTTAAACTTTTCTGGAAAAGTTTCAATTATTTTTAGAAAATTACTGGGAAAAATCAAACAATAAATAGTTACCGAAGTTTTTAACAATTCCAATTATCTATCCAGTCGAATTTGTCCTGAACAAATACTGCCCTTCAATCCGGAGATAACCGTACACCATATTTTTCATCAAAAATGGATTGATTATTAAAATTTTCAATTTTTTCTTTCACAACTGCATTCTTAAATGTTGGGAGTATTCTAAAAAAAATTACCACATTTTTTTGATCATTTTTACAATACTAGGAAGATGCCAAAGTTCACCCATGTTTTCCGCACCCCAAAATAGGCCGTTTTTTCACATTTACATCGCAATAACATTAACAATAATGAACTTGAAAAAATTTTACTCCGTATAGAATTAATAAGATAATCAATTCACTCATCAAGATTTGCCACGTATTGCTACGATTTTTTTTCTCAAGTTATGTGCATTGTGACGAGGCACATTATTTATTTGTTGTTATTTTTCTACATATTTTTTCCCACTACACACTGCCTCCTAAAAGGTAAATCCCGCCACCGTTGGATACCCCTTCCCTCACTTTTCCCCTCATCGCCCCTCTATCCCTGCCCCTGGACATCACGAAGACATCAGCCGAAGGAAGACATCAGTTCCGGCCCCACCCGATCAATTGGAGAAGCCATCGCCCCCTGGAAATTCCCCATACTGGACCCCCGAATATTCAACACCTGCAATAATCCCCAGCGAGACATCCCTGGATTGTGGTCATCGTCACCACTCACCCGTGCTGATTGGCCCCGATTGCTCCCGAATTAAAACCCGAAGGACATCGACACCTGACGAACCCCCACGAATCGCGAAGGAAAAGAAGAGACCGTCACTCGTGCATTAGCTGCCCCGTGAGTCGCCACGTGCCCCGAAAGTAGTAATTGTGAATACAGTGAAATTCGCCCGGAAGTTATTTGGCGGATAAAAAGAGGACTTTTGATACATCGAGCTCATCCCAGCTCTAGTATTGGTGCCCAGGAAACCCCGAGGTGGAAAGGAGGCTCTCCAGGAAAACGCCCTGGTATTTTGAAGGAGTGCAAGGCGCCGGTGGAATTCCACGTGTTCGCCAGAGTGAAGTCCCATCGTGAGTACGAGTTACCCCCCTCATTTTCCCTCTTGTCCCCACAATATTACCCTTCATACCCCCCAACGGTGAGCCTACACTTTTTTGTTTCTTCCCCATTCAGTTATTATTTTTATATTTAGTTGTATTCCCTCGACACGACTAGCTTCTC
The DNA here is from genome assembly GCF_001412515.2 of Diachasma alloeum. Taxonomy (NCBI): domain Eukaryota; kingdom Metazoa; phylum Arthropoda; class Insecta; order Hymenoptera; family Braconidae; genus Diachasma; species Diachasma alloeum. The sequence goes on along the minus strand of NW_021680523.1, from coordinate 12,674 downwards.
CCCTTTTTCCTGCATTAGAGTCACTCCCTTTTTACGTGTACAAAAGTTCCCTGGCCTCCCCCACTCCCTAGATCTCAGTAACGGCCTTATTTACGTCTTTTGACGATCCTAATTGTATTTAGAAAAGAATATAGATTATTATTCTCAAATTATCCCTTATTTGTCCCTTTTCTTGACTCGCCCTAATCCTTTTTTCAGGAATTAGTATTATAGAATCTAGAAAACGGTCACATTGGCGCCCGACGTGGGGCCAGGCGCTAAAAATTGAGCGTATTATTTTTCTCCCCCCTAGTCTTCCCCCCCAAAGTCGCATTCCGTTCTCTTTGTGTGGCTCACTGTTGCGGGTTTGTTATGATTGCGTAACGCAGTTAAAGTCGCCCGATACACTCATCCTTACATTATATGGTGTATTCTCTTTCGAATACTTTTATCGTTCGAATATTTTTCCTCTCGAAATTATTTTTGACTACTGTGTGCCCTCGAATTTATTCCCCTTGTACCCCCCCCCCTGCCCCTCGAGTATTAATTTGGTCATTCCCTCGGATTTCATTTCTGGTCTCCCACTGTTCTCACAAATCGTATAAATCCCCTCATACGCCACCCCCTCGTCGTCACCACATTCTCCCGTCGTTTTTTTTTTATTGAATTTAAACAAGTGGTAGATTGAACTCGTGAGCCCTTTTAATATTTCAGAATGGAATTCCATACATCTGAAAAACAATTTGTTGAGTTGAAAGTACGTTGGACAATCGATCCCACTTTTCGATTGGTGAGTCAAGTAATTTTTTCCATTGCAATAATCTCATATTTTGTAGTTCATTTTATTGACAGTAAATGGAACCCCCTCTCAATTTTCGATGTCAGTCGGTTGAAAGACCTTTTCATTATTTTCGGTTATTTTCTCCTGATTCGAACCCCCGCGACCCCATCACCTTCGACAGCGACCCCCTTAACTCAAGAATTTTCCCCTCAACCTATACGACTGCGGACACCCAAACGAAGCGAACCCGCTCCCAGTACGGCAAACCCAATTGAATTGACCCTTGATGATGATAATAAGAGAATTGAGCTTGAGACCGCGCATAATCGGCCGTTGCATACCTCAAGTAGAAGCATCCCAATTAGTCCTACAAGCAACACTCCTACACCCGTGACTCCATTCTTTACTTCCCCTCGTGCCCCAACACTATCCCCTTCGACCCTTGCAGCCCTCGACAACCCATATTTCCCCTCATGCTGCTAGTCCCAAGGCCGAAGGCGCCCCTTTACATCTATCCCCACCCCCATCGCCGCAGAAGCTGTCATTTACGGCTCTCGCTCCCATAGAGATTCCCCCCTTTGCCGCCTCTCTCCCCCACCAGCCGTCTTTGCACCACTCTACGCATCATCCCCTCTCTCATACTACCCCTAAGGCAGTCATATTTAGAGACCGGACCTCGGCAGACCTTTCAACTAGAGAATTGAAAGTCAGTCAAATTTTTAAACGAGAAGGAATTACATTTTCAGGGTCCAAACAAGAGGACCCCCACATTTTTCTTAGAGAAATCGAGGATTGGCGGGTAGCCAATAACCTCAGTGAGAAAAAAACCCTTCGTGCTCTTTTTGCAGTATTTAAGGATAATGCGCGTACATGGTATCGCCTCGAGTCCCCACATCCTTTCGTACGAAGAGTTCATATTATCCTTCAAAGCCACTTTTTGCCCCATTGGTCATGAGGAGAGTACATGGCAAGACATTTATCGTCGTACTCAAGCCCCTCAGGAAACTGTTCGAAATTATACCATTTGCATGCGAGAACTTTACGCAAATTTGGACCACCCACCACCCCTCGAGAGACAATTAAACATTGTTTACACTCAACTCCATCCCCAGTACACTAGACGTATCAATCGTGACAGTTTCATCACGTATGCCCAGCTACTGGCTCGAGCTCATCAAGTCGAGTGGACCGATAGAAATGCCCTACGGTACAGACCTCCTCCCTCTGCTGAAGAAAGCAATGTCCCCGCACATGCTTATATTCCTCAGGTAGCAAAGAGTCATATACCCTCCCCCCATCACCCAAGTTCATCCACTATCCCCGCACTGATGGATCCCATTATTCCTCGACCCCCTAGCCTGAACCCACGAAACATGAGTCCTCTGGACCCCCTTAGTAATTATCGATACCATTCATCAGATCAGATGGTGCAAGAGTGCCCTACCAGCCCCTACGTCTGCTCCCCTCGAAGAGCCCCTAGAAATCGGAATCAGTTCTGTAAAACCACCCGCCCTCGTACAAGGACGTTTTATTCCCCTCGGCAAAAATATTGCAAAAAAATCGACGGAACCACAAGAACAGAACGAGAAGCGCCCATTCACGAACCCCCCCTCAGCCCCTCATTCTACACTACCCCCACACATAGCCCTCGCAATGTCACCCCCCTCCTCTGAGTCCCCTAGCCCCCACACGGATGAAGTAAATTCCCATACCCCGCTTATTTTCGCGAGTAACACCACCATCGACCCTTCCCCTACCCCAGAGTATATAAAGAGGTACCGCGAAACGGTAAGGACAGAGTAGAATGATGAAGCTTGTCCAGCAGAAACAAATCCATATATTTTTTACCCCCAGGACAATCCGAGATTTAAATTGAAGAGATTTATCTCGAATTACCCCTAGAATGGACAGTCAGCCCCTAAGTTCCCCATAGGACCCCAAGATACCCCCAGACCCCCAGAAAATTCACCCGGAGAACCCAGAAAACCATCCCATGTCCTCTTTACCCCCGGGACCATGACCAACTAGATCTGAAAGAAAGGCTTAAAATATTCAGAGAAAGTTAGGAATGCCCTGACGCACCCGATTTGTAAAGTAGGCAGTATTAAGTGTACACTTTTACTCCAGTGCCCCGTAATTGTAGCTGTAAGAATTGTTACCCCAGAAGGTTAGAGAGATTTAGTAATCAGTCAGTGCAAAAAGTGCAGGACTGTAATAAGTTGCCCCGAGATCTATAATTATTATGATTTAAAATTACTTGTGGATAGAATTTCCATTAGTTTAGGTTCTAGTAGTCA
>NW_021680523.1:4780-9592 GCF_001412515.2 Diachasma alloeum | reverse complement strand
CCAGAGTGAAGTCCCATCGTGAGTACGAGTTACCCCCCTCATTTTCCCTCTTGTCCCCACAATATTACCCTTCATACCCCCCAACGGTGAGCCTACACTCTTTTGTTTCTTCCCCATTCAGTTATTATTTTTATATTTAGTTGTATTCCCTCGACACGACTAGCTTCTCCCCTTTTTCCTGCATTAGAGTCACTCCCTTTTTACGTGTACAAAAGTTGCCTGGCCTCCCCCACTCCCTAGATCTCAGTAAAGGCCTTATTTGAATCTTTTTACGATCCTAATTGTATTTAGAAAAGAATATAGATTATTATTCTCAAATTATCCCTTATTTGTCCCTTTTCTTGACTCGCCCCAATCATTTTTTCAGGAATTAGTATTATAGAATCTAGAAAACGGTCACAGCATATAACCCCAGGGTCCTCTACTTCTGAAACGGATAGTAGTTTGCATGCGTGAGCGTTGGACCAGAGTCGGTACATGAATCAATTATAGTAGCCTTCTTTATTGATTGCTAAGCAAGGAGTTACTCCGGTAAAACAAATTTCTTCACTGATCCAATAAAAGTTGAGATTTTATAATGAATTTTAAACATTAGAATTTATTAATCATCACTGAATAGTTTCTTGTAAATCTTTGAATCGAAAACAGTTTTTCAGGTTCATGATGTAAATATAACAAAATTGGAGAAAAAAGAAAGCAATAGAAGTCTTTTTCATAGTATTTCCTCATAGATTTTTCGACAATCAATGCGTCTTTATGTGACTTGGAACTAATAATTTTTGGGGACAAGAGTGTCAGCCATTTTTTTAGTCATTCGCTTGAAATACGTGAAAAAAAAATCGTTATGGAAGTTGAATTGGAACAAAAAAAATTAAATTGAAAGGAAAAGTTTTACACAAATAATCGAACATTTGCTGAGACAATTTCACTCAACATCCTCTCAGGAAGAGGTTATATGAGGACGTATCAATTACCAAAAAATGAATAAAATCCCATCATTTTCCGAAGTAAAATCGTTGAATTTCTCAAAAATTCTCATTTTTTGACGTTTTCTGCTTCCGAATGGAAGCTATGTAATTGGAATTTTTTTCGATTTCCTAGTTTTGGGTGGAAATGCCTAGAAATGTCATTAAACGTGAAGAAATGATGTTTTTAAAAAATGTATGTATGTATGTCTGTGGTCATGTGTGTGCGTATGTCCCCAATTGCCCCCATAATTCGAGAACGGTTAGCGCAAAGAACTTGAAATTTTGGCTGCTATCTGGTATTATTGATACTCAAAACTGGGCTAAATTTCAGCTCGATCGGTTGAACGCTTCATGAGATACAGCAATTCTTCAAAAATCGTTTTTTGCCGGTATCTCCTGAACCATTCGACCGATTCGATTTTTTTTTTTCAAAATACTCGTCGTGATGATACCTATCTAAATGGATCGAAGAAAGATCATTACACCCCAAGCAATGTGGTTTTATTCTCGATTGTTCATTTTTTCGCTGAAATTACTTGTAAACATGATAACCTAAAAAATAATCGAGATAGAAACTTCAAACTTGGTAGGATTTCAGGTCTTGTGATAACAAAGTTTGGTATTTTGGATGAGCAAAATCGTATCAGTAGTTTCGGAGATATTTAACTTTTTATGTGAAACTGTTTTGCTCAATATCTCAAAAACTATACAACCGATTTCAATTTTTTTTTTTCAAAATATTCGTCTTGATGTCATCTATCTGCATCAATCAAAATATGTATAGCCCTGTATAGAAACTTTTCAAGATATTGCCGTTTTTGTATTTTTTTGGTCAGAATTCACTCTTGAACACTATAACATGGATTAAAATCATGGAAAGCTTTTGAAACATTGACTACTAGTTAAGATTGTCAAATAACTTTCCTATATCCAATTTTAGGTCAATATATTCAATACTGAGATAGAACCATTTATCAAAGATTCTTAAGAAGAATAGGATCAACGCATCTATATTTAACTGTTCATTTTCACTCTACATAGACTGACTTAGAAAGATCATATCACATTAAAAAAAAAATTTTTCAGAAGAATGAATGTTTAAAAGAGAGTATTATTATGTAATAATAGCGTGAGAAATTATAGTCTCATTATGTAATTTTAAGGAATAATTGCTGAATTATATGAAGAATCGTAAGAACGAAACAAAAAAAAAGTCATGATTGAAATTTTTTAAAACAGTAATTCCGCTCTCAAGGTATAATATTATTCAGCTAAATTTCAAAATGTTGCTGCTTCTCTATTTTAATGGGTGGAAGAAAAAATGTACGTACGTAAAAGGGGCAGAGTCTATGATACATCAAAAGGTAATGAAATTTGAGTATTATTGGCCAGAACATTTTCAAAAATACCAACCAATAAGTATTCATTTCTAAGAAACATGGATCGAGTTCCATTTGGAAGCATACTACTAATGGAATTGGCAAAAACTAAAATTGAAGAAAAAAAATTTACACAAAAAGTAACAGTCATGAGCGATCTGTCAAATAGCTTCCGTCATACTGCTTGTTTACATGTTTTATGCGAATAACTAGAGAACTGCTGAGGCGATCGCCTCCACAAACTAATCAGTTCTAAGTTACATGAAGACCCATCGATTGCAAAAAAAATTCAAGGGCTTCATTTCGATTGTTCAGGAGAAATTGTTGGACAATATTTTTACTACATACGTACATACGTACATACACACACACACATACAAACATGCTTCAAAAATGGTTGCAAATGATTCCAAACGTCATGAAACGTGGACAAATCATGGAAAGTCCACATTTGATTTTCGGAGTCATTACAATAACTTCCTCCCTTTGGTCGGGAAGTTGAAAATATTAATTAAACCTTCCATGAACCAAGACTTACGATAAAATATTACGTGTTGGATAATTCAATTCGTGTAAAACAAGGGTAGAAAAATGCCTAGAGATGACAATCATTTGATTGATAACATTTTATAACTTCAATGAAGAAATATGTAAATTGTGCAGAGGAATAGGTACATTTGAATGAAAATCATCAACATAACTTACAAAGCAGCTCCAACCACAGAGAGAGACACAGCAAGTCCAATGCCCAGGGTAGTCCACATATAGGGACTCGTTTCTCCCAAGAACCTAAACTCCAAAAAATTCGTTATAATATCTCATCAGGGACTCTAAGAGAAAATATCTCAGAAACCGAATTTATTATATTACTCTTACCAAGCAATGCTGACTTTTTCGCCTTTTCCCGTGAATACATGGTACAGCGCTAGAAATAAAAGGTCCTGTATTATCTTTCATTCAAGGATTACAATGTCAAAAAATAAATGCCACAAAATTCGGATAATCACTTAATACTGTTATTGTTGCAGTGGAAGTGCCGAAGAATGATGCTCCTAGTATGTATCTCATCTTCAGTTCAAAAAATCAATCCCAGACGATCAGAACCTCCAGCAACTGTCCAGCCTAAACTTATCACAAATATTATTAAAACAACAATAATTCATCACTGAAATTTATAATATCTCAGACAATTTCTCCCTAATATTTTTAATCTTAAATAAACAGTAAATAACTCGAATCACCTTACGTATTTACAGTTGTTAAGAGTCAATTTTTTGAGAGTGCAAAAATTAGCATCCACACCCGTGATATGTTACTGTCATGTGATGAATTGGATTGATGGTTACTACCAAAACAGAGATTATAGGGGAGATGAGCAGGACCAATGTAAAGTGTTCAACAGCAAAATTCGTAGCGGTGGCGCATGGACTACGATGGAGCGTACGGAACTGTTGGTATGGTAAGGCCCGAGTATAAACTTGTCGATAACCGGAAAGGGGTTCTCAATACGGTAGCGCCTCGCATTTTGTAATAATTGTCAGGAATGTAAAATCGAACATATTATAATCAATAGTATAATGAATCCAGAATCTAATGATCTAAAAGTCTTTTCCTTTTTCTCGACATATTTATTATTGACACGTAGGTCAAAAAATTCATATAAAATCCCAGCGCTGTCGCTGGAAAACTATACTTTTCCAGTGATTCTATTGAATAATTGTGCAGATTTTGTTTTTTTTTTACTATAGTAATGTTCGATTATATATATTTATTTCATTGCTCAAGCCCAAAAAGGGCTCTTTTACCGACGGTAGTTAAGCATGAGAAGTAGGTCTTTTTACCGTTGAGCAGTATAAAAGTGAGAAATGCACTACTTAGGAGTGAAAAAGTGAGAAATGCACTCCTTAGGACTGAAAAACGTGTGGCGCCACCCAGCGTTAATGTTCCAAAATATAAAACTACATATAAAAACTGATAAATTCAGCCAGTGAATCCCCTTCATTATCTTCAAAATTGTTAAATTTTAAATTTGAAAATACACCTGAAAATTAAAATGAAAAATAAATTATTAAAAAATCTTAATTTTGATAATAATAATATTAGAAATATCATTTCATAGAAAATTTTTTTTGAAACTCTGAAATAAACTACAACGTACACGCAAGAATAATACTCATAGTTTAAATAATAAAATCTAACAAAACAATCAGTTATGCCCATCTATCTCAACTAAGATCTCGAGATTCACTTATTTTCCTTATTTTCTTTATCAAATACTTTAAAATTTGAGCAATTGTAAAAATTGAGATTGATATTTGGATGGGAACGTAGAAGTTGATTCAACTGTAGATTTGGAGCAGGATCTGGTGAGACATCATGAAGTGGAATTGGTGAGATGTCGTTGATCACAGGTTGGGGAATACGATTACAGAGAGATGATGGTGATTTGTTGGCTTCTCTTGGAG
>NW_021680523.1:0-2601 GCF_001412515.2 Diachasma alloeum | reverse complement strand
AGTGCTGAATTCAACGCTGGTGGAGTACAGGCGCACGAGGCACGTGAGTCGGAGACGAGGCCGCCGAAGTCTCCGACTCACGTGCCTCGTGCGCCTGTACTCCACCAGCGTTGAATTCAGCACTTCTCCGCCTTAGCACGTAATATACTAATTCCCCCCCTGAGTGAGAAAAGAATATGTATCGCGCTCGCTCCCACTCATTGTCGTCTCCGTCGCGTTGGCACGTGCAAGTCCTCCACCAAACTTAACGAGTACGAGTCAGAAAGAAAATGGAGAAGAAGGAGAGAGAAAACATTCCAACTCGTTTGAACGGTTGGAACGTTTTCGTTATTCTCCAGCGATCTACACATAATTAATACACATAATAATTCAATAATAATAGATTCATGAATAAGATTTTTCGTAGATTATTGCGAAATTTAGATGAATGGTTTGCCTCCTTCAGTGACCATCACAAATTTTCTCCAATCGACAATATCTCCCGATGGAATGGAAAGATGTGAATGAATCAAGTATCAATTTGAATCTTTAAAAAATTAATCGAGAGTGAAAAAAATCCGGGAATTCCACTCTAACATTTCTCTATTGTCTGTATTTACCGAGAAAAAAAAAACGTTGTTCGTAGGAATCGATGTGTCTTTTTTAGGCTGCTGCATTTCTGAAATGCAATGAGCAAGTAATGTTAAAATTAAGTCATTTTATAAAAAATTTCCAGTGACATGATCCTGAAAATCAAAGGAAAGTCTTGAATTCAGGAATGATGTCTGTAGGTTTCAGTAATATTTTCGCGGAAATTCCGGGAACATTTATTGGGAATTTTTATCGCGTTGCCGTAATACGGAAATTTCAAGGAATTTCGTCATTGCAAATTGAAAATTTCTATAAATTTCAGTCCAATTATATGTGTACGTCCACGTGAAAAGGGCCCATTTTATCGCGTCTAATTTCCGAGATATTCACGTTTTTCTCTCCATTCCATTTATCCCATTGTTAAATTGATTTTTTGATCTTCTATACGGACGTCACACGGAGAAAAATAAATCGGTAAAAGTCTAGCGATCGCACGGAGTTTCCCGAAGATCACCATTTTTCATGGACGAAGAACAATGAAGCTTTTTGGAATCTTCGGGAAATTCTATCCTATCCTACTCAAGTAGGAGCGGAGGAATAAATTTTCAAAAGCGCGGAGTAACCCCGAACGTTTCTCCCTCGTCGAGTGAGCTCGGAGCGACTCCCCCGATTGGAAAATTCATTTCTTCCACCCTAATTGAGATGAAGGATTGAAGCCGATGGCGATCGATCGAGAATTAAATTATCAATAAATGACAACGATTTCATCCGGTAATCTCAAGTAGGAGCAGAGGAATGAATTTTCGAACGCACGGAGAAATCCCGAATGGCTCTCCGGCGTCGAGTGAGCTCGGAGGGACTCCCCCGATTGGAAAATTTATTTCTTCCACCCTAATTGAGATGAAGGATTGAAGCCGATGCCAATCGATCGAGAATTAAATTCTCAATAAATGACAATGATTTCATTCCTTAATCTGAAGTAGGAGCGGAGGAATGAATTTTCGAACGCGCGGAGAAAACCCGAATGGCTCTCCGCCGTCGAGTGAGTCCGGAGGGGCTCCCATGATTGGAAGAATCATTTCTCCCCCCTTCCCCTAATTGCGAAGAGGGAATTAAAGCAACATCTAGCGATCGAGAATAAAAATCTCAATAAATGACAGTCGTTTCATTTCTTAATCTCTATTAGGAGAGGAGGAATGAATTTTCAAAGCGCGCAGTAACTCCGAACAAGATCTTCTGATTCAAAAATTAATTTCTCCCCTCCATAATTGAGATGAAGTAATGAAACAAAAGCTTAGCGATTGAGAATTATATTTTTAATAAATGACATCGGTTTCATTACTTAAATTCAAGTAGGAGCGGAGGAATGAATTTTCAAAAGCGCGGAGAAACCCCGAACGACTCTCCGGCGTCGCGTGAGTCCGGAGTAGTCCAATGAAAGAAGGTCTAACATACGAATGTTTGCTAATCAGGCTCCATTTTTGATACAATTCATTATTTGGGCGTATAAAACTAGAGGCAGATGATTAAGATTCCCCAAGTTTGTGCGGGGGTTGAAAAAGCCAAAAAACTACCCCTGAAAACAGTTTTGTCGAAATAACTCGTGAATAACGGGCTGTACGTCCAAAAACGTGGTAGACAAAGTTGTAGAGCTCAAAATTCTACACAAGAAGGTTTGTAATTCGGAATTTCAGTGTTTTTATTTCAAAAGCTTGTTTATTTATTCAGAGCGAATTTAATATATGTTGCTATTTATATCTTGACATTGAATCGATGAATTTCTTTTTTTTTTCTTCCATATTTTTTATTAGAACGTTTACCACAAATTTTCCCTTGATCGTACCCGCAAATCTCCTGTGGATTCAAAGTTAAAGGAAATATTCTAACTCCAACCCCTAAATCCGGCGCCNGTTTACCACAAATTTTCCCTTGATCGTACCCGCAAATCTCCTGTGGATTCAAAGTTAAAGGAAATATTCTAACTCCAACCCCTAAATCCGGCGCCGGGAATGAGAACCTTTTGTCCGAGAG
>NW_021680522.1:315128-362418 GCF_001412515.2 Diachasma alloeum | reverse complement strand
TATAATTTATTTCCTCGTTTTTTAATCACTTTTTCAATCAGGTATACATGAGGCTGCTTAACTTTTGATAATTCCTCCTCATAGAAACTTCCTTCAATAGGATTATCTTGATAATCAATCAATTTATAAGTAGTTGGTTCAGTTCTCCGCACGCGAATGATCTTGATAATTTCAGTTGTCCAATTGGGTGTATAGCCTTTTTCAAAAACATGTTTATATTTGCTGATTCTCACTTTGTCATTGATTTTGAATTTCGCTTCTTTAACTCTATTGTTCAGAAATTTTCCATAAACTTGGTGACGAAGGAACTTTTCATTCGTTTCATTCACATCCTTGGGTTTCATATGAATTGCTTGATGTTTTGTATCATTATAAGATGATATAATGTCAGGAAGTATATCGAACCATCTGTATGATCCTTGGAGAGAGAATTTTTTCCACATTCGATCTTTTAACGTACGGGTGAATCGTTCACAAATCGACGCTTTTAAATTACTAAACGTTGAATACATTTTTATATCAAATTTTTGCATCAGATTTTTGAATTCTTTATTATAGAATTCTTTTCCTTGATCAACATGTAGCTTTTGAGGTACTCGACCTTGATTGAGTACAGATTCCATAGCTTTTGTTACATCCAATCCACTTTTTGATTTAATGGGTACTGCCCATGCAAATTTAGAGAAAATGTCGATAATTGTGAGTAGAAATTTATAACCATCATTTTCTTTAGCATATGCTGACATATCCACAAGATCAGCTTGCCAAGTTTCATTGAGACTTCGTATATCTACTCTGCGTCTGGGATAATTCCTACGCGCAGGTCTGTGGAGTTCCTCAACTAGAGCTTCTTTTTCCGCCTTAAACTTTTCTGTTTTTCCTTGTTTTTTCACCTTCATTCTCAGTTAACGTTTTAGAACTTCTCTTAACACGTTTCACTTCTTTTCCACTATCTGAAAACTCTGGTGCAGCTGCTATAGTATTATCTTCATTCGATTCGATTGGAGAATTTTTACCTGAACTCTCCAATGTTTTCACTCTCTCATCTAGTGTTCGAATGGCTTCAAGGTTCTGTGTCATGTGTTTTTGTAGTAAATTAATCCGCAAATCTTCAATCAGCCGCTTGACAACCTTCATGGAAACTACATCATTATCTTCTACTGCTTCAGCAACGTTACATAATCGCTTGTTCTTCATATCAAATTGTCCATCTGCTGTGAGCTTGAAGCCCCGANCAATTGTTCATCTGCTGTGAGCTTGAAGCCGACCTGGGGGTCCTTGAATATTCCGGGGTGCAGCTCCAGCAGCATTCAACTGTCGTCCTAACACATCAACACTCATTTTGTAACTGATGTTTCCAAGATGTGTTCACTTCTAATATATCAATCCAGCCTCCCGCAGCTCCTCGATAATTGAAATTATTTCATTATTATGATTATTATTGCCAGCTGCTTGAGATGCATACAACAATCGGAGTCGATCCACCAGCTCATTTGGATCATCCCAGTATACATAATCGATATTACGTTTCCTCTTTGCAATCATTTGATTTGATAATCCTGTCCCTTGAGGAGATTGAGTCATGAAATTCACAAACTTTTCTGTATTGTGCCGCATCAAACTTTTCTTTGGGTTAAAATATTGCCTATCAAGATGTGTCATCTTCACAATTTTCGTGAATGCTCTCTTATCATCATCTGTAATTTTCTCCACATTGGGTTCTTTTTTGAATAATATTTCGAGAAGTCCTGGAGTTTGATCAAATTTTTCATGACCAACCACGATTGTACCCCCTTCAAATTTAATTGGGGTTATCCCGATTACCCAATTGCCTTTATACTTGCGGACTCCTGTTCTCAAGCCCAATTTTTTATCCCCATCAGGAGTGTCGAATAATTGCATATATTCTTGTGATAAATTATGCATATCTTCATCCTCCACAGAATCAGAATCATCTTGATCATCAATATTTTCCGTTTCCATGGTGGAGGATGATGGTGTGTGAACATTTCTATTCAACTCTGATTCTGATGGTGGTCTTCTAGGAATATTTGAATCATACATTTCCTTCAGTCGTTGAATCTTTATTGGAATATTAGAATCATCTGTTTCCACCACTCGTTTTCTTGAAGCAGATGAATCGGGAACTTTGCGCTTCTTATATCTCTTCGCTCTCCAAGGAATTTCATCATGAGAGGCTTGATCCACTAGTTTTTGTAATTGTGTATCCACTGGTTTGAAAACTTCATTCAGAGTTTTTTCTGTATCTTCTCTCCCCAATTTCATTAGTTTATGCTTTTCACAAATTGCTTCACTTGCCTCTCCGATGTGTTGTAACACATGCTTCTCTTTATTCAAAATAGAACTTGTCATGATGAAGCTCTGGATGCGACTGCTTGAAAAAATCATGTGCATTATATATTTATAAAACAATCGAATCCTCGTCTATAGCGACCATCATTCAGTTCTCTATCTTTATCAATCACTAAAAAGCTATATTTATCGATATTCCAACATGAGGAACATATCTCTTTGAACTGATTGTAAGTCATATCCGTGTTGACATGATCTTCATAAATATGTCNAACAATCGAATCCTCGTCTATAGCGACCATCATTCAGTTCTCTATCTTAATCAATCATTAAAAAGCTATATTTATCGATATTCCAACATGAGGAACATATTTCTTTGAACTGATTGTAAGTCATATCCATGTTGACATGATCTTCATAAATATGTCACAAATTCTTATCATCCTGCTTGAATAAGATCAATAAATTTGCATTGTCACGTACGAGATGTTTTGGAATACGCGTATATGTTTGACAAAGGTAAAAGCAATCAACATTTCGGTGACGCCCCATACAAAAGAAAGCACGCATATTATCTTGCTTTTCGCACGCAACATCATCAAAAATGAAGATGGAATTGGGGTTCGCATCTTCAGGTTTTATGACTTCTTCATGTTCGTTGAATGGAAAATATCCAATTGTATTCGTTGCTTCTAAAACTTTTCTTAGAAACTCATATTTCGGTTGGTTCAAAGACTTTGAATACACATACACGTTTTCGAATCTAAGACCATTCGGATGTGTGATCAACGCCAATAATGCATTTGTTTTACCACAGTTGGAAGGTCCACAAAAAATTGCTCGAACTGTATTCGGTAGTAATTCACCATGACGTCTCTCTCTCATTTTATCATCTACATTCTGTACTACTTGATCGAAATTCAAAATGGGTAATCTCACTTCCTGTTCCGCAAACTTTATTTTTTGATGAGTATTGCTCATGACTTCTCATGTTCAACTGAGATGAAAACATATAAATAGTGGGTTTATATACCATTCACGCTCAGTTGAGCATGAGCTATGATAGTGAGAGGATGTAAGAGGAGTGGAAGAGGAATTTTCAATAAGATAATCAACAAATTACCGATCGAACTACATATCCCCGGATATCAATATTGTGGACCAGGAACGAAGCTGTCAGAGAGGTTAGCTCGCGGTGATCCTGGGATCAATCTTCTCGATAAAGCGTGTAAGGAACACGATATCGCATATTCAAAGAATCGAGAGAATCTCTCCGCAAGACATAACGCTGATAAAGTATTAGAAAACAGAGCGTGGACACGTGTATTGTCAAAAGACGCGGGTTTGAGCGAAAAAGCTGCAGCTTGGGCTGTAGCTAATGCTATGAAAGCCAAGACCAGCTTTGGATTTGGATTGAAAAAAAGAGTGGGGGGAAAAACTAGTAAACGTAGGAAAAATCTTGTGAAAAAGAAGAAATCATGTGGACGTGGTGCTGCTGCAAAAAAGCATGTTGCTCTCAAAACCATCATCAGAGCGGCGAAACAATCGATGCGCCCGGGAGATGCGATCAAATCAGCTCTTCAAGCTGCACGAGATGCTGTCCGAAACGCTGGAGGAAAGCGCTCCGTAAAATCGCCAAGAGTATTACCAGTACCCGGAAAAATTGGTGGAGTACTACCATTCTTGATTCCCTTATTTGCTGGGTTAAGTGCCACGGGAGCTTTAGCTGGAGGCGCCGCTGGTATCGCAAAAGCTGTGAACGACGCGAAAGCAGCTAAGCAGTACCTTGATGAGAGTAAACGTCATAATCAAGCAATGGAAGCAATTTCAATGGGTAAAGGATTGTATCTGAAGCCCTATAAAACAGGATTGGGACTCCATTTGCAACCAAAAAACTCATAAAGCTACCACACCGAGCCCTCAGTGATGCTGATATCATAAAATACTCCAAACTCATGAAAATTCCATATTTCCGAGGAGTTTACATGAGAAATGGATTGCCCCTAAATGGACCTCGGGTAAATGAATCAGCTATAGTGAATTTGGATGATAGGGATGGTCCTGGCACTCACTGGGTGGCATATAAGAAACAGAAAAATGAAATCATTTATTTTGATAGTTTTGGAAATTTACAACCACCAAAAGAATTGATGGATTATTTCGGTGTTGGTAGCCTTGTCAAATATAATCATCAGAAGCGTCAAGAAAATGACACAATCATATGTGGTCATCTATGTCTGAAATTTCTCAAAGGACAGATATAAATATCGCTCACATTCATTTATTGAGTTAGTTTACTGCTGACAACCATGGGAGAATCTTTCACATTAACACTGTCGGGGACCTCTTCTATTCTAGAAGCGAATTATTTTCCTCCCATTGAATTATCTCACAATCATCACTACAGCTTGGCTCTTGTTGAATTATTGACATTCAATTCAATTCTAAATATTACAGAAAAGAATAATAAATTCTACTACTCTGATAATGAGAATAAGAAGTATACAATCAGCGTTCCTCAAAGTACTTATGAGATTGAAGATATTCAAAATTATTTGCAGAAGGTTCTGTAAAAGAGAGGTGTTTCAATCAACATAAAAGCCAATAATAATACTTTGTGCAGTGAAATCAAAAGTGATCATACAATTAATTTTGAACCTTCCGATTCGATTGGTAAATTATTAGGATTTGATAACAGAATTTTATCACCTAATAAATCACACGTATCTGATTTGCCAGTTAGGATTCTTAAGGGGAATTCTATGTGTGTGGAGTGTAATATCACTGGAGGTGTGTATATTAATGGGAAGAAAGCTCACATCATTCATGAATTTTTTCCCACTGTGCCTCCAGGATATAAGGTCATTGAGATGCCGAAGAATCTCATTTACCTTCCGATCGTGGTCCAAGCAATAGATCATCTCCAGCTGAGATTGGTGGATCAGGACGGTGAATTGTTGAACTTCCAAGGAGAATTAATTACAATAAGACTTCACATCAAACGTACCTAATGAGTATTGTTTTCCAAACGAAGATCGGGAAGAGTTATAAAAGGGAGTCATCCCCCTAGAGGACTAGCAGTCGTCAAAGACCCATCAAACCGTTAACACGTGAGAGTATTCAATTCCTCAAGAGCTTAAACTTGAGACCTCGAGTGTAAATCCAATCATAGATAAGGAAAAAATAATATATTATGGAGGACATCTTGAAGATTCAAAAATCTATCATCTTCGATGAGTCAGTTTCTCACTATGAGATGCATACCCATCAACCCTTTGCTTCATCAAGCTACGGTAATAATGATGTAATTTCAATTACTGTGCAACATCAAGATTTATGTTTATTGCCCAGTAAGAGTCATCTGCATATTAATGGTCGATTAACCAAAGATAATGGAACAACACCAGCCGAGAGAACAAGACTCGTGAGTAACGCTATCTGTCATCTGTTTGAGGAAGTGCGATATGAGCTCAATGGTGTAGAGATTGATCGAGCGAAAAATATGGGTTTAACGAGTCTCATGAAAAATTGTTTCTCAGAGTCCTAACTAGTGGTTTTTGATGGAGAATGCAGGTTGGCTCAAGAATGATAGTATGGATAGTAATGAGAAAATCACTGATAATGCAGCATATTTCGACATCTCTATACCATTAAGTCTTCTACTTGGCTTCGCTGAAGATTATCAGGCGATTGTTGTGAATGCAAAACATGAACTCATTATTACGAGATCGAAAACAGACATCAGTGCAGTACTTCAGAGAGCTGTCAATCAACAAAACCCAGAGGAGAAATGGAAAATTAACCTTCAAAAGATTGAGTGGTTGATCCCCTATGTTAAAGTGTCGGACGAGCGCAAGGTGAAGCTGCTCAATTTCATGGCAAAAGACACACCCATTACAATGGGCTTTCGTACATGGGAATTGTATGAGTATCCTCTTCTCCCAGCAACCTCGAAGCATGTTTGGGTTGTGAAGACATCATCTCAATTGGAGAAACCAAGATACGTTATTCTTGGATTCCAAACGAGTCGTAAAAACATTCAGACAGCCAATGCGAGCCACTTCGATCATTGTAGTATCAGAGATGTGAAGCTTTTCCTCAACTCAGAGAGCTATCCATAGGGCAATTTGAATTTGGATATTGCCCTCAATCAGTATTCAACACTATACAACATGTACGTGAACTTTCAAGAGTCTTACTACGGAAAGGAAGCTGAGCCGTTATTGAATAGAGAGAAATTTCTAACAGACGCACCATTAATTGTAATCGATTGTTCCAAGCAGAATGAGTATTTGAAAACCGGACCAGTTGATATTCGTCTGGAATTTGAATCATCATTTCCTTTTGCACCCAACACATCAGCGTACTGTCTCATCCTCCATGATCGAATTGTTGAATACAATCCTATCAGTGAAGGAGTTAAGAAACTAATGTAAATATAGGAGGTTAGGAAGCCGTAGGCGATGGAGGATATAAAAATAAATAAATCAAGATAATCATGTATATTAAAAGATAAATATATATATATTTTTTTCTATTAAAAAAATCCATCGTCTCATTATTCTATATACACACCTTCTCCCCATCAACATCATAATAATAAGAGTAATAATAATATTGAAAATGACGTAGAACTATGTAAAACGAGTGTCAAAAATATTTAGTCTATGTTGTTTTGATAATACAGGGTTCAGTATTTTTTCATAAGAATTTATTTGACGTTTGAAACGCTCATGATCACGAGCGAACTCTTCCCATGGGCCTCGACGAGCAGAACGATATGCATACTCCCAATGCAACATCAAATGAACTCGTGGTTGTAATTGAAAACTAATTCTCTTAGTTTTCTTTTCTTGCTGATCCTTCACAGGTTCCATCGTTCAGATTAAATCAGCAGGTTGGTGGCCATGAGAAACGAAGAATATATCGTACTCCAAACCCAGGAGTTCAATGGCGGATCGCAAATGTTCAAAATTTGCTTTGATGGTTTGCAGAGATTGAGATAACTTCTCACAAGAATAACACTTTGATGCCTCTCCACGTTTGAACTTGGAGCACAGCGCTATGAAGTTTTTACGAATTCTAGAGATGAATCCTGTCAATGGTGGAATTGGTTCAGCTGGAGCATGAATCAGTACTTGCTCGACAACCTCATTGTCATTGAGGCAGTATGATGGAACTGAATTCAACTATTGAATTTCATCGATACTCGCTATCTCTGATTCATCCTCTGTGTTGGTGATCTTGTCTCTGAGCTCCTCGCAGAATTTCTTCAATTTCCCCAAATTGTTGATACTCTCGATTATGTTTGATAAGTCGTCATCTCGAGTGAAACATTGAGAACAATTGGTTCTCCTACCAGCATCTCGCTGAGCTTCCAGGACTTCATAATTATTCCACAAACAATGCAAGTCAGTCACGAGGTGTCTTGCAAATTTATGCAAACTTTCATCGAAATGTTCACGGATGATCACTTCATCTGTACTGCATGCTCCACCACCATTCTTATTAAAATGATTATGATAACACATTACCACTACGTCCACGTGTACGTTGTGAGGTTTAACTGTCAGAACTGTGACTCGAATTGAATGTGGACTGCGCAGATGGTGCGCGTTATATAGGGATCCCCCACCCTGATGGTAGCTTATGACTCATCTCAGAACATTCAAGAACATTAGAGAATATTCGAGATCAATCGAGAGAGAAATAACTGATATCTTCCTCATATTACATGATGATTCATCATGGTATTATATTTCATGCAAGTTCCAACAGGAATCAGGAGGTATCCCCACCATGCGCGAGTTGATGAGTCATCAATGAACCATTAATGATGGTGGTGCCACCTGGCGGTAGTTGTGTGATTGAGTATTCAGAACATTCGAAAACATGTTTGAAACATTTTGAAAACATTTTGAAACATTTCGAAAACATTTGAAACATTTAGAGCGAAGAGGAATTATAAGATATGCCCACCTCGCAGAACAATGAGTCATCCCCAGATACCAGGATGACATCATCCTTCCAGAATATTCCCCGACCGTGCTGCCACCTGGCTCTCGAATATTCAGGATGACGTCATCCTTCTAGAAAACTCTACGATGGTGGTGCCACCTACGTGACAGTCGAATCCCCCCAGCGATATAAGTCCCAACAGGACTCCGGAAGTCCCCCCACCACACCCCCAAACCGATGAGTCATCATGATGACTCACCGATGACGTCATCCATCTCGAAACTTCTGCGACTGTGGCGCCACCTGGTGGCGGGCGCTGGAACTTATATCCAGAACCCGCCTAGTTTAACTACTATTATTGACTTCCGGATGGATGCCGCATTTGGTTTCAGCATTGCGCCGACGTTTCGTAAAAATTGCAGTCTGCATCTTCAGGGCTGTGAGCTCCGATTCTGAGCTCCGATGTCTGAGGGTAGTTCTTTTATGCCTTCCCCTGTGATGATGGTTGTAGTGGGAGGGAAGGAGGAAGGTCAGCTAATCATATGTTTTAATTGATCAGCTGATCAATCAAATCATATGATTGTTTAGCTGATCAATCTTGCACGCGGGAGTAAAAGATATGATCTTTTACTCCCAATCAATTCGATCAATCTTGCACGTGGGAGTAAAAGATCTGTTTTCCACGGCTAGGTTTGAAAAACGCTTCAGTTTTTTTGTTTCACCAGTTTCTTGATCCTCGTTTTTCTCTCTTTTTAATCCACCCGATCCGAAAAATGAGAACGACGGGGAACAAATGAGAGGAACCAATTAACTAACAAGATGCCTCTTGGTTCCTCTTGGTTCCGGATCCGGACCGATTTGAATTTTGTAATTCTTAAATTCTCAGATTTATAAAATTTAAAATTTTTATAAATTACTGAATTTTAGGCTTTGAAATTATTTTACAATTGTTCAATTTTCAATTCATTTCGATATAATTAATTTTTTTGTGTGAATTTTTGAATTTTATCGTTCTGGATCTTTAGAATTTTATAATTTTTTTAAATTTTGAATTTGTCAATATTTACATTTATAATTTCGAATTAAAAATACTCAGATATCGAATTTTATAATTCTCGATTTTTTTTTATTTGTAAATTTTCAAATTTTTAAAAGTGTGGATTTTGAATTTTCGAATTTCGATGATTTTAAATTCAAATTGAATTATTTCGCAATAACCCAATTTTGAATTTTTTTTTGTTGGATTTTCCGATTTTTAAATTTTAAATTTATTTCAGAATAATTACATTATTTTCTTTAAGGAGGAACGGAGTGGACAGGGATCGAAGAGGTTGTGGCATTTGTGGGCTCTGGAAAGGCGGTCGGAAAGAGAGATTTCTATGAGTAAGGGAGAGGGAAAACATGGAGTGGTTGAGGTAGGAAGGGTTGAGGAATGGAAAGAGGATAAAAGTGAGGGGGAAAATGGAAAAGTGGTGCAATGAGGAGGAACGGGAAGGTGATGGAGAGGTTATGGGGTAGCAGGGAAAACGTGGCAACTAGAGGCTTATGGTCTGAAGTGAGTTGCAGTGAAAGGCAGGAACAGGCGGAACTGGAATCAGGGTTAGTGAAGGTGGAGAGATTGGGCTAGGCTGGAAGCTATGCAATGACGGTGGAGCAAAGGATCGAGGGGAAGAGAGCGTTGAGGTGACAACAAGCAGTGTGAAAGTAATTGCGAATTGTGACACACGTGGCCGAGTTAGAAAGCGAGGTTAGAGTGAAGAATGTCGGAGGAAGAATGGAATAAGTGGGTGGTGGACGATAAAGAGTGCAAAGAAGGTATGTTGAATGAGTTGAAGGTGATTAGTGGGTTGTTGAAGGAAGTACTGGTGATGAGGAGGGATACTCGGGATGGGGAGGATAAGAGGGGAGAGAAGAGCGGAGGTGGAGAGCTGAGGAAGTCGGTGGAATCCTCACCGTGATGGGGTGGACTGAGTAGCCCCATCGAGGTGAGGGGACCGCCGACCGGCACAGAGAGAGAGGGACCCGGAGAGAATGAGAGCAGAAGACAGGACGTTGACAGGATGAGAAAGAGGACGCAGGCAGAGAGACTTCGTTCGAGAGCTCGGGTGGGTTAGAGTCGGTGGGATTTGGGCAGGGAGAAGGCAGCATGGAATGAGAAACAAAAATTAGGTTAAGTGAAATGTATTTAGGTAGATATAAGAATATGTGACTCTGTACCTCTTGTTAACCCTTCAGGGAACACAATAAACAGTTATTCATTATTTTCTTTGAATTTTAAAATTTTTTCTTGATTTTTAGACTTGGAATTTTAGAAATTTTCCATTCATGAATTTCTGATTTTTGCAATAAAAATTTTTATGGTGGGTTTTTTTTTCTCCCCATTTTTCATTTTCATTAATCAACTGAAATCGTGATTCTTCATGTGGCAATTCAAAATTTTGGGAATAAATTATTTTTCACATTAAAATTTTACCAATTTGACATGTAACAGGAAATTTTTGAAAAATTGTTAAAACTGTTCATTGGTCAAGACAATAAGCGGAAATTTAATTCTGTTTTCAGGAAAACCAGGGATGGTTGCAATGAGGTGAGGTCTTAGTTGAGATTATTCTTCATGCGTTTTCCATTTTTGGATATCTATGAGGTTGTTTTGCACGGACCATCAACATTACTTGTTTTCTTTAAAGTGTGAGCCAAGTTTGCCAAGTGTGAGCGTTTTGTGTGCACCTTTTGGTATTTTTTTTAAATTTTGCCCAGCAGCTCGTTCATCCTCTAATTTCATCATGAATTCACGAAACCAGCAAAAAAAAGAGAAGACGGTTGGAATGACAAAAGAAGAACCAAAAGCCAAGATGGTGCTTATTCGGTACGTATTTTCGGATATGGATCCAAATGATGCGGCTTTGAACGACCCAGTGGTGTTTGACACAATTTGTCCGACTCCAGAAGGACTTTATGAGTACATCATGGACTCGGATGGTCTCTGTCTCCCCGAGGGGTCCACTGCCTTCGTCATCATAGGCAAAAGCTGTATGGGAAAGACCACTATACTCTCTGGGTCCAAGGAATCCGATTGGTCGGGGCTTTTCTACCGAATTGTCGAGAGTGACGAGGACCCAGCCAAGATAGAGCTGCGAGCTTTTGTATATATGCATTCTTCGATATTGTCGAATGTCGCAATCTGCCAAAAAACCGCTGGTCAAACTGGACACCGAGGGCGGTATACTTAAATGGATGGAAGGCATGCACGGTCGATCAGTTTGAAACCATCCAAATGCTGGTGAAGGAGGAAGGAACTGCGCTGAACCCTAACTCAACGAGGAATTTTGTAGGCCTAATATTGTCTGCCAAGGAATATCCAAACAAACGCGTGTATTTTTTTGACTTCCCTGGCGTCGAGAAGCATGAGGATCTCCATGTTGTTGGAGGCTCCTGTATAGCTTTAAAAGCACAATCGGTCGGGCCACAATATCGTGAATGTAGAAAATCAAAAGACGCTAGCGATGCGAATTTCGCCACGTTTGTTTTCATTAACAAGCAGTTAGAAGCAATAGAACGCGGCCTCCTCAATCGCGCAAATCTTGAAAAATTTCCGAGCGATTTCGCTCAACTATTTTTGGCCCTCACCCGGAGGATACAACGGATCAATCTCATTGTGGCCACAGGGAGTGAGACTGATTACCCTAAAACAGTCCTCACTATGATCAAATCGCTGAAGAACTATACCCACAATAAATTTCTGATAAATGAATCAAAAAAGAGGGTGGCGATCGGCAACAGACCAGCATCTTCTCTCCCAGCGAACCGCGTCAGACGGTAGAACTTGTCGACGGACCAGACAAGGAAGAAGGCGGCGATGAAGAGAAAATCGAAGTGTTCTCCGAGCGTCTTATACCGGAAAATCTTCAACATCCAGGAGGGAGTGTCAATAGAATTGACAATACGTTACCTGAAGCGACTATCTCTGCCTGGTAACATGGAAGCGCGCGACGTTCTGGAGAAATTGGCCTCGAGGATTGAGAACGAGGAAAGCAGGGATTTGACAGAGAACCTAGTTCATGGAAGGGAGTCGGCTTTGTCTGGTGGGCGGGGAACCGTTGAGACAAACCTGAATGCTGAGCTTACTCCAGGCATCCCTGCAGTGCACCTCATACAAGCGAGCACCCCCCTACAGGATACATCAGCAACTCCTTCTCAGTAGAGCGGCGCACCGGATCTGCAGGGGCTGAGCGGAAACCTGAGTGTTCTGCAGAACAGTCATTCTTTCCTGATTACACCAAGAGGCACTCCTCGGCATGATGTATCGACCACACCAAGGCAGCAAAGCGGTGCATCGCTCCTCGTACCGGTGCAACATGTATCGATCAGAAATCTGGAATCTTCGCAGGCGAATCACTCGGGCGAATCACCTGTTTCACAGACAGATGATAATGTACAAGATCGATACTCCACGCAGAAGGCACCATGGTACTCAGGACCAGTTGAGGCCCTTATCGAGTCAACCAGTCTACCGAGCTTTATGGAAAATTCTGAATATTTCTACGAGAATTCTGTTCGATTTCCGACCGAGGACGATGATCCAGTCGCGAAAGTGAAAGAATTCGCCGATAAAATGGTGCAAACAAGAGAGAGCGACATGAGAGCTTCAAATGTTAGAATGACTGACACTCGGGATGCATTCCTCACTCACCTGCCGAGAGAAAACGCCAAGGATAAAGAGCAATGTGAGCACAAGGACACTGAGGCCACAATTTTATCAATGGAAAGTATGTCTTTGTGCTTCTGCGTAGGACAAATTTTAGGGGATTCTGTTCGATTGCAGAACGAGGACGATAATCCAGTCGCATCTGCAGCTGCAGGAGCCGACGAGGATGACTCGGAGGAGTATTCAGCGAGTTGTGAGGAAATTCACATCAACCATGAGCTGGAGAACAGAACTCGGAGAGTGTCGTTAGCTGCGCGGCTTGGAACTAAGAGTAATGTATTGGAAGAGGCTGAAAATCCAGCACAAAGTATTAGTGTCATCGTCTTGGACTACGCACTACCGGCTGATGCTAGTTGGTATTATGTTCATGAGAACTTGAATACCGAAGGACTACTGGGGGATGGAGAACTGGTAGACATCGTTCACTCACCCACGAGGCCCCTCAGCTCATCAGAGAGGTGCAGCAAAAAAGTGAAGACAACCGGTCATACACGGATTAAGACATTCACATAAGGGACACCGATTCATACAACAAGGACGATAGACAACACTAGGAACCCAACAGGACCATCATTTAAACTATTCAACAACGCAGACAGTCAGGACATCAACATTCAACTTGATTCAGACCAGGACAGGAAGGACAAGGACAACGGGAAGATTTTCCACAAGGAAGACCACAATTAAGGAAGGAAAAGGACAACTGGAAGATTCTCTACAAGGAAGACCACATTTAGGGAAAACCAGGAAAATCAATCCATAATTGATAAATCTATCAAAAGTTATTATTTTGTTTTCTCTTTTTCAAAATGACACATGGAGAGTAATCTATTATTTCTCTGAAAAATGCTTTGTGTTTATTTCCCGAATTCGATGGGGAAAATATTCATATTTTTGATTTTATTGATGAATGTGAGGAGGCACGCGATTGTCTTCCACTCGCTCTTCAATCAACCCTTTTAAAATTTGTGCGAACAAAACTCAAAGGAGAGCCGCGTGAATTAGTCTACGGTCTCAAATTTCAAGATTATCAAGAATTTTATGCGTTTTTGCGAAAAAATTTCGGTCCAATAGAATCCATCGATACATTAGAAGGAAAATTAGCAAATCTGTATCAAGAAAAGGATGAGAAAATTGTCAGTTTTTCAATTCGCATTCGTAGACTCGGTCCCGCGTGTTTTGAAATGAATAAATCAGCGGAGAATGGTGGACTTCCTAATTATGAATCCGTAATAAGAAAAAAAAAATATTTCGGGCATTTTCAGACGGGTTATTCAAGGAAATCCGTTTTGAAATGAAAGGTTCTCTTCCAGAAAATTTTGAAGATATTCTCGAGCAAGCAAGAAATGCGGAGGGAAAATTAGAAAGAATACGCAATTTACGTGAAAATCGGGAAATAATGTCAGAAGATGAAAGCGATGAATTTGATGAATTGAATGAGGAGAAAAATGAACGGAAATCGTTCAAAATTGAAAAGGATTCAAATGGAAGTAATTCTCAGATTGCCACTAAGACCAGTCTCATCGCATTAGAAAACTATTCGATCGATAACAATCAAAATTCGCAAGACGAAGATTATTTTGAGTCTATATAAAATCACAGTAACAATGAATGATTCGCGTGAGAGATTTTTCAAAATAAAGTTCAATTTTCAATAAAAAGGTAAGTGTAAATTCATCCTATCAGAAAGTAATATTCAAAGAACACATTTCGGAATAATAAAGTCTTCAATGGATAAATGAAAAGGATCAATATATAAATGAATCTAGTAAAAAAAATGGTAGAACCAATTGAATCAATACAAAAATTGAATAAGAGGGAATGAAAAAGCTAATGAAATGAAATGAATGAAATAGCATGTATAAGTAATTGAATGAGGAATAAAGGAATGAATTAATGAATTTAAAAAAGAAAAAAATGAAATAACTTAAAATGAATTATGAAAATGATTGAAATCATTGGGTCCATTAAGTGAAATAAATAAAAAAAGTTGAATAGACAAATGACAGTGGAATAAAATAAACAATGGAATAAATGATTAAATGAAAATGAATAAATGAAACTAATGGGTAAATAAATCAAATGATGGGTCAAACAATAAATGAATAAATGGAATAAATGAATCGAATAATAAAAATAAAGGCCGTTAAAGTCACGGAAAATTAAAATGGAAAATAAAAAGAAATATAGTCCGTCGAAGTCACGGAAAATTAGATGGAAAATAAAAGAAAATGAAGTCCGTCGAAGTCACGGAAAATTAAATGGAAAATAAAGGGAAATAAAGTCCGTCGAAGTCACGGGATAAAGGAAAATTAAGAATATTGAATAAAGTCACCGTCAAAGCTAGAGCTTGAGTTAGAACCAG
Source organism: Diachasma alloeum (assembly GCF_001412515.2). Taxonomy (NCBI): domain Eukaryota; kingdom Metazoa; phylum Arthropoda; class Insecta; order Hymenoptera; family Braconidae; genus Diachasma; species Diachasma alloeum. The sequence continues at coordinate 347,077 of NW_021680522.1, read as the reverse complement.
AGCCAGAACCAAAACCAGAACCAGAACCAGTACCAGTACCAGAACCAGAACCAGAACCAGAACCAGAGCCAGAGTCAGTGTCAGAGTCAGAGTCAGAGTCAGAGTCAGAGTCAGAGTCAGTGTCTGAGTCAGCGTCAGAGCCAAAGGCAAAGTCAAAGCCAAAGTGCAAGCTAGAGCCGAAGACGAAGACGAGAATGAATGAAATATTTGTGTATTTTTGAGAAATTAAAATTGAAATGAATCAATGATTGTCCTTATTATTTGAGAGAGAGTTGAATAAAATTATAAAAATGTAGCGAAACTACTTTTATAATTACATTCATTTTGATATCGGTTCATTCTGTACCAGCCTAACATATTGTTCTGATCTCGGCTTAGCAACAGAATTACATACCGATGACACGATGTGCCGTATACCACGCTGTCCTTGTCGTAGGGCACCGTCGATATAATTCGAAATAATTCGGACACCTTCGACCTGACGAATGTTATTATTATGGCCGTTGTCGCGGGAGTCACTTACGTTCCAGCTCCCATGGTGTAAACCACCCTAAACCGCTGTGAATAAATCTATCTCATTCTAGACGTTAAATCGAGTGTTACAATTATTAATTTTCTCCCAACGTACACCGAATCCCACAAGTGGTGACCCCGACGTGATTTCCTTAGCGCGACGATTAAAAATTACTCCGTTAACCTGTTAACTAGTGCAATCGTAAAAATTGTATCGTTTGCCATTAAAATAAGTGATTTTCGGTCGCATGGTTTTCGTGGATTGTTCGAGAAGCGTTGGGTTATCGAGAAGCATTGGGCTCGATAGCGTCCCTATTATTTCGCGCGCTTTTCTACCGCGTGTAATTTTTCGTGCACCTTGGTGTATTGCTGAATGCCTATAGACGCTGCGCTGCACCGTGAAAATTATCACGAAGAATTCTTCACGTGTTTAGTGCATTTATAGACAAGTTTAGGACAGACTCGACCTTGGACAAACTGGCGACACTCGCTGACAAATTACAGGAAATATCGTCGCCACCCAGCGTTGCTGCCATTTCACCAGTAACTGAGCCAGTTGTTGCAGTTCTGGAACACAAATTAGCACGTCTCGAGGCTAGTATTTCAGAAATGACCGGCGCGATGAAAAATCAACGTTCTCGTTCTCGCTCACGTTCCAAGTCTCGCTCGCGGTTATCAGTCCAAAAATTCGATAAATGCTGGTACCATTACAAATTTGGTAACCAGGCCAAACGATGCATGCCTCCTTGTTCAATGTCGTCGGGAAACGCATCGCCGGATCGTTAGCGGCGGTGAACGATCCAATTTTCCGCTCTTAACGCCTTTCCGTGTCGGACATTGAGACGAAGGTCAAATACCTTATCGATACCGGCGCGAATTTGTGCGTATATCCACAAACGTTCGTCCCAAGCAAAAACAAAGCAACAGAGTATACGCTGTATGCAGCAAACGGCACACACATACGCACTTACGGTTTTATTATTCTCTCGCTTAATTTCGGCCTCAGAACGGATTTTACTTGGCGTTTTGTTATTGCGGATGTCGAAAAACCAATTATCGGCGCTGATTTCCTCGCGCATTTTGAACTCTTACCGGATTTGAAAAATAATCGTATATTAGATTCAACGACTGGGTTATCGACGCCATGTATAGCGTCATTATCCAATATCGTTTCGGCAATCGAAGCTTTACCGACAGATTCGTCTTGGACCAAACTCCTTGCAAAATTTCCGTCGATAACTAAACCGGATGGAATTTGTCAACCAACTAAACACACAACGATCCATCATATCGCAACTACATCTGGGCCACCTGTATCAAGTAAAGCTCGTCGCCTCGCGCCGGATAAGCTAGCTATCGCGCAGCAGGAATTTCAAAAGAGGATGAAACTGGGTATCGCTTGTCGTTCAATGAGCTCCTGGTCTTCTCCACTACACCTGGTGCCGAAAAAGTCCGGTGACTGGCGACCCTGCGGAGACTATCGCGGACTAAACGCTCGTACAATACCGGACAGATATCCTGTTCGGGTATTTGAGGATTTTACCGCCAATCTCGCCGGAAGAAAAATATTCTCGACTATCGATCTCGTCCGTGCATTCAACCAAAATCCTGTCGCACCGGAAGACGTCTGCAAAACAGCAATAATAACACCGTTTGGTTTATTCGAATTTCCATTCATGACGTTAGGACTTCGAAATGCCGCACAGACATTTCAAAGATTTATCGATGAAGTAACACGTGATCTAGACTGTATCTTTCCGTATATTCATGACATCTTGGTTGCCTCTAACGACCTAGAAGAACACCGACAGCATCTCCACATCCTATTTCAACGCTTGGCGGAATATGGCGTAGTCATCAATACCGCCAAATGCCATTTCGGATTATCGGCGGTTGACTTTCTCGGTTACAGAGTATCGGCTCAAGGAATTCGCCCGCTTCCAGACAAAGTTGAAGCCATCGTCAACTTTCCACGACCTGAGAAGATCAAAAAGTTGCGTGAGTTCCTTGGAATGATCAATTTTTATCGTAAATTTGTTAAAGACGCTGCATTAACGCAGGCACCGCTTCATGAATGCCTCCAAGGTTCTGACGTCAAGGGTTCTCATCCAGTTCCGTGGACCCTAGAAAGAGAAGCTGCTTTCGACGCCTCAAAGAAACAATTACACGACGCAACAATGCTGGTCTATCCGGATACTTCATTGCCGTGGGCCGTATTTACCGATGCGTCAGAATTTGCCATTGGCGCCGTTCTTCAGCAGCATCGAGGTACTGCTTGGGAGCCACTTGCCTTCTTCAGTTAGAAGCTTCCACCTTCCCTGAGGAAGCGCAGCCCATACGACAGAGAGCTCCACGCAATCTACACAGCAGTGCATAAGTTCAAAGATTTTCGAAGGCCGTCATGTGACCATTTATACCTATCACAAACCGCTGTTACATGCCTTCAAACAGGACCCAGATAAGGCAACACCATGGCAGTTTCGTCGCCTTGACTTTATCGGGCAGTTTTCAACTGATATCCAGCATGTCGCTGGCAGAGATAACGTTGTTGCCGACGCCTTATCACGGGTAGAAACCATTTCACCAGCAGTCTCAACAGCAGAGTTAGCCGAGGCGCAAGTAGCATATGTCGAACTTCAACAACGTCTGCAAGACCCAGATGGCATTCTCCAACTACGACCCATTAACATGCCGGAGAGTCCGACTCCAATCTACTGTGACGTCAACGATCAGCTAACCCGTCCCTATGTGCCGTTACCGCTACGTAAGAGAATTTTCGAAGCTCTGCATAGTGTCAGCCATCCAGGGGCTAATGCATCAATCAAGCTAGTGTCCCAACGTTTCGTCTGGCCGAGTTTAAAGCAAGATTGCCGTCTTTGGCCTCGCTCATGTATTGCATGCTAGAAGAGTAAAATATCACGTCACGTAACATCACCTATTCAAGACTGTCCCGGAGGTAGAACACGACGTTTTGAACATATTCACGTTGACATCATTGGACCATACGTACCGTCCAGGGGATACCGTTATTGTCTCACGATGATTGACAGATTTTCACGTTATCCAGAGGTATTTCGAGTTCAAGATATTACCGCTGAAACCGTCGCCAGTGTACTCTATGCAAACTGGATTTATCGTTATGGCGTTCCATTGCGGATTACTACCGACCAAGGGGTACAATTTGAAAGTCAACTATTTAACGCAGTTGCTCGTCCCATTGGAAGCCGACACATTCACACGACGACGTTTCACCCACAATCCAACGGCATGGTGGAACGTCTTCACCGTCAAATTAAAGCGGCAATACGGTGCCATGAGAGTCCCTATTGGGTAGATGCTCTCCCCACCGTGCTGCTTGGCATACGCACAGCGTGGAAGGACGATTTTAATGCCACGCCAACTGATATCGTTTTTGGCGAGCCACTTGAACTTCCAGGAGAATTTCTCGCTCCTGTTCCCAATCGTGGCTTACCACCAGCAACTATTGCAGACAGACTTAGGAACCATTTTGCCGATCTCGCTCCGGTTCCCGGAACACGCCATGGCCAGCATAAAGTGTTCGTCTTCAAAGAATTGGCCACATGCTCTCACGTTTTCGTGCGTCTAGATGCGCCATACCACGCATTCACGCCACCTTACGAAGGGCCACACCGCGTCATATCGCGACACCAGAAACATTTCGTCGTGGAAATTAACGGCCAAGAAACTGTCGTTTCAATCGACCGCTTGAAGCCAGTATTCACGATTGCCGAGGACGAACCAAACGATAACGATCCATCGGATACCGATAGTAATCCCGACAATACCCTAGTGCCGCCTCCACAAGAAACAACACCTGGTGGGACACCTACAACATCACCACAATCAGGAACATCCAGACGCAGATCATCATCATCATCTTGGGCCCCATCGAGTGACACAAGGTCATCGATGGACTCAACTCCATCACCAACAAGGAAACGCGTCAGATTCAGTAAACAAGTAAACGTTAAATTTTTTTAAAATCACTGTATACCGTCTTCAGTGCCGTTTGACGCGTGTACGTTGTAAATATTGTATGTAGCGAAACCAATTCCTTTTTTTCCGCAGAAGGAGAGTAGTGTAGCGAAGCTACTTTTATAATTACATTTATTTTGATATTGGTTCATTCTGTACCAGCCTAACATATTGTTTTGATCTCGGCTTAGCAACAGAGTTACATACCGATGACACGATGTGTCGTATACCGCGCTGTCCTTGTCGTAGGGCACCGTCGATATAATTCGAAATAATTTGGACACCTTCGACCTGACGAATATTATTATTATGGCCGTTGTCGCGGGAGTCACTTACATTCCAGCTCCCATGGTGTAAACTACGGTAAACCGCTGTGAATAAATCTATCTCATTCTAGACGTTAAATCGAGTGTGACAATTATTAATTTTCTCCCAACCTACACCGAATCCCACAAAAAATATAATCTTTAATAAAATTCGCAAATCAAGAAGTTGAAACTTTCGGAAGAATCATCAAGAATTTTCTTCAATAAATTGAAATTTTGATTGTACAGGGATATTTCGGTAGCTTACTGGTAAAGCATTTTGTTCAGAAAATGAGAAAATGTGGATTTCATTACCCACCCGATTTTCTTTTCGGTAGTTTAATGGTAAAACAACTCATTGAGAAACAAGAAGACGTGGATTTCAAAACCCACACGATTATTTTATTCCAAATACAATAATAAATTTTGATTTCGGAGAAACATTTCTCAAAATTTATTCGTATTAGAGAAATTTTTGAAAAATTTAAATAACTCTTTGGAAAGGAAAAAGAAATTTGAAATTTGTAAGGAACCATATAATATTGAAGATTTTATTTTTATATATAGATTGAATGGTGACGAGAACGAATGAAATATTTGTGTATCTTTGAGGAATTAAAATTGAAATGAATGAATGATTGTTCTTATTATTTGAGAAAGAATTGAATGAAGTCATAAAAATATAATCTTTAATAAAATTCACGAATTAAGAAGTTGGAACTTTCAAAGGAATCATCAGAAATTTTCTCCAATAAATTGAAATTTTGATTGTACAGGCATATTTCGGTAGCTTACTGGTAAAGCACCTTGTTCAGAAAATGAGAAGACGTGGATTTCAATACCCACCCGATTATTTTATTCCAAACATTAATAAATTTCGATTTCGGAGAGACATTTCTCAAAACTTATTCTTATTAGAAAATTTTTTGAAAAGTTTGAATGATCCTTTGGAAAGGAAAAGGACATTTGAAAATTATAAGAACTTTATAATATTAAAGATTTTATTTTTATATGAACTGAACGATGACGAGAATGAAAAAAAAAATTTTGTGTATGCGTGAGAAAAAAATAAAATAAAATAAAATAAAATTTGTGAATGAATAAGTGTTGAGAATATTGAAGACTTTATTATTATTAAATATTTGAAAATAGTCTGAACACAATATTGCGATAATGAGAAATTATAAATGATAAATGGAAAAGGAAATTTTGGAGCAAACGGATTTCTGTCAATTCAAACGTGGGAAAATGTCGTTAAATAAATAAATAATTAATTTATAAATATTCACCGAATTTGAAATAATATTGAAAACGCGGAGTGAGACCGAAGCATCTTTCCGAAGAAATGTTTGAATAAATAAAGATGAAATTGTCACGTCAAAAATGAAATAAAACTTGACGATACTCTATTTTTTTTTCTACACGTTAATGAAAATGATTTCTACAACTTTAGAAAAGAAAAATGAATTTAAGAAATAATCTAACCCCAAATCTAATTTAAATTTGAAAATAATTCCCGATAGAAATTCCCACTGGATGAAGGAATTAAAAGAATTTAAACACGAGTTTTAGATTAAAAATGACTCCGAAGAGTCTATATTTTAAAACAATAACACTGAAATTTTTAATACACAAAGACTTACAGTTGGAGAATCTCTGCTAATCCAATTGGTATGATTCACAAATAGTAACTTAAATAACTATTGTGCCGCGTTAAACCAACTCGATTTCTTTCGAGTTATGAAAAACAAAACGATATAACTAGCACTGAATTTAACACTAGAGTTAAAATTGAAAACTCGAAAAGAACAATATTAAATGAAATCCTGAAAGATTTCGATAATGAAATCAGATTGTGAAAACCTAATGAAAATTAAACAAGCCACGAAAGACTTATTAAGTTGTCACGAAGGACTTATAAAAAAAACAAAGAATGTCACGAAGGACTAAAAATGAATAAGTCTTAAAAGACTAAAAATGTACTTGAAGAGTTACGGTGGAACTGAGGCACAAAACGACGCGCAAGTGGTTTTGTTACCTCAGCCTGAGGGTGTGTCCTCAGATGCACGGAGGGAAAAACTAGGGGACCAATGGCTAATGACCTTGGGCCCTAATTTTCCCTTCCTTACACTCCGCTCTCAATGTTTCAGGGTTAACTCCGACCCCTCTACACTGAGATGTCGAGAGTGTGGGCGGACTTTTCCAACCCTCGACTCCCAATGAGAATTGTTTCGGGAGGTCTCATTTTCTCCCTCCACAATCTCATTTATTTAAAACTAAAATTTAAACAATTAAATTCTTAAACAAATAGTTCTTATTTCATAATTTTCAAATATTCCAATATTCCCGAACATTATTTCGGATTGTTAAAATTATTTATTCTAAATAATAATTTTTTGTTACGCCGTTCTCGTTTATTTAAGAAAAATAAAAATTAAACATTTGAGATTGAATTCCTGAATTCAACTCAATTAAAATACATACTTCGAAAATAGAAATACAGAAGATATGATTCCCTCACATTAAAATGAATGGAGTTAAAAATTTAACTATTTGAATCCGTAAATGAAAAGAAAAATAAAATGAAGAGAAAACGAAAATGAAATAATTTTTCATAAAGAGAATTGAACGGAGTTCAATTCGTAACGAGATCTATATTTTAATTGAATAAAAATATTCTTTCGAATTGAAGATCATTCGAAAGTATAAGTTAAAATTGTCCTAACGGAAAGTTTTTAATATCAAAATACTTGTCAGAAAATTCGCAATTAAACTGTACTGAAATTATTAATTTAAGAGAATATTTTTTAAACATTTGAAAATTGTCAAAAATAAATTTATGACTTCCCGTTACGAAGAGAAACTCGAAGAACCCCCATTAAGATTCCAAAAGGGACGGAAATTCGGATTTGGTTTTATGAGGGTCTGGCCTTGAAAGAAAACAGACCCCAAGCTAAAATAAGGGACAGTTTGAGTTTCCCCAATGTACTTGTCCATTGTACACGTCACGTCCGAATTATGAAACAAAGCAAAAGAGAGAGCTAAGACTGGGCGTGCACTTGAAATGCCTTCAGCATGACAAGGCCCTGACCCATGTCTATTACTTTACGATTGACTTTTCGGGGAAAAGTCAGCACGGAAAATGTAACTGCGATTTTACGACTTGCAGCTGGCCTTCGGGCCTTTTCAACTAAAAATTCCGGCGCGATAAAAAACTTCCTATTTCAACGGTTTTTCCGTTGAATACTAATTAAAATATTTTTCGAAAGAAAATTTAAATTAAACAATTTCGACGGATGTCACAAAATTATTTTGGAGGACTCCGAGGACAATAACGGGAATAATCACAAACGCAAATTAATCATTAAAATTCACCTTACAGAAAATCTTTTATCATACCTTTCAAAAATGAAGGCAATAATATGCTAGACAAAATTTCTATTGTTAAAACCAAATCGGAAATAAAATTGAATTGTTATCTATCAAGGAAAACCGCAAATTCTTGATAAGTAAATTGAAAAAATGAATAAATAAATGAATGATCAGAGCTGGAATATTAATGAAAACAAAAAAATTATATATATATGTACAAAAAAATGCAATTTAATGTCAAGACAAAACAATTAATTTAATTTATGACACGGTTTGAAATATTGGAATGGGTTATGAAGAATTGAGTAAATTTGTTTGTAAAATGATTGATTATAAAATTAAGCAATCTACAATTGGTAGAAAATTTTTTTTTGAACTGGGAGGACCAAGCTATTTCGTCAGCCAGAGATCGGAATCATCCCTCTATGCTCTAACGTCTATATGTCCATATCACCAAGACAAAAGGCTAATTGAAGAATTCTCAAAATTGAAAATAACTCAATGAAATCATCGGAAACAGTTTGTTGTCTAACTAAACTATGCGTAAAAATACATAGTCAGTACACAAATGATATTAATAATGTTGCTACAATCTGTGGCAAGGTCATTGTCCATAATTCAACTTTGGACATTGAAATTGATCAAATCAATTGGATCAGTTTTCATTTTTATCGGTTCCACTAAAAGAGTCTCTTTTAAGAACATGAAATCCGACGGAATATCCCAGTATACGCAGTCACGCTGTGGATCCACATCACAGGTTTTTAATTAATGGCAAAGCCACTATCCAAAAGTTGGGCTTTGGATCTTAAAACAATTGTTAATAAGACAAATATTATTCGGAACAAGTCAATGGGTTCCACAGAGATATTCTTCATAAATAACGCAAATTAAGCCTAAACTTTGTGACCGTTTTCTCGATACTATGAAACTTATTCCTGAAAAGAGGATTAGGGCGAGTCAAGAAAAGGGACAAATAAGGGATAATTTGAGAATAATTACCTATATTTTCTCTAAATACAATTCTGATTGTCAAAAGACGTAAATAAGGCATTTAATGAGATCTAGGGAGTGGGGGAGGCCAGGCAACTTTTGCACACGTAAAAAGGGAGTGACTCTAATGCAGGAAAAAGGGGAGAAGCTAGTCGTATCGAGGGAATGCAACTAAATATAAAAATAATAACTGAAGGGGAAGAAACAAAATAGTGTAGGCTCACCGTTGGGGGGGTATGCAAAAGAATACTTCTTGAGGCGAGGGGGAAATGAGGGGGACAACTCGTACTCACGACTTCCAGTTAAGGTCTGATCCGGGTCCTTCAGCGACTCCTCCGATTGAGCCTCCGTTCCTCCTTCCAGACTCCAGGGGCACAGTACTTAGAGCCGCGATGAGCTCGGGCACCAAAAATCCTCTTTACTCGAATAAAATCCAATGTACCGACTTCGGGGTATATTCATTTTCTATTCACTTGACTTGGGGCGCACGTGGCAGTGTCCAGGACAGCGGTTGCACGAGTGACGGTCTTTCCTGTTCGTCAGGTGTCGAAGTCCTTCGGGTTTTAATTCGGGAGCAGTCGGGGCCAATCAGCACGGGTGAGTGGTGACGATGACCACAATCCAGGGATGTCTCGCAAGGGATTATTGCAGGTGTTGAATATTCGGGGGTCCAGTATGGGGAATTTCCAGGAGGCGATGGCTTCTCCAATTGATCGGGTGGGGCCGGAACTGATGTCTTCGTGATGTCCAGGGGCGGGGGTAGAGGGGCGATGAGGGGAAAAGCGAGGGAAGAGGTAACCAACGGTGGCGAGAATTTGCGGTTTTAGGGGAAAATGTGTGTTGGGGAAAAATATGTATAAAAATAATAAAAATTAAATAATGTGCCTCGTCACAACTTATCCTAGCGTACGCAGTCACGCTATGAGTAGATCAATAAACAAATAAACAGAGACGATATTTTTAAAATTATTCAAAAACTTAGATACTAGACAATGGACAAGAGAGTATGGAGGACAATTTGGAAAACGCAAGGGAGTTCATCAGGACGCACGGGATGTTCATCAGGATCCGGCTCAACAATTTGGAAAACGCAAGGAATGTTCATCAGGATCGGGCTCAACAATTTGGAAAACGCAAGGGATGTTCACCAGAATCGGGCTCAACAATTTGAAAAAAAACTCAAGGGATGTTCATCAGGATCGGGCTCAACAATTTGGAAAACAGAAGGGATGTTCATCAGGATCGGCCTCAATAATGTGGAAAACGCAAGAGATGTTCATCAGGATCGGGCTCAACAATTTGAAAAATACAAGGAATGTTCATCAGGATCGGGCTCAACAATTTGAAAAATGCGAGAGATGTTCATCAGGATCGGGCTCAACAATTTGGAACAGAAAAAAAAGTGAAATAGTGATTTTATTCGAATGGCCTTTTTTTTCTTTTTAAAAAAGTGAAGTTATTGAGTGAAAAAAAAATGAATGAATAGAATTAAAAAAAAAATTTGTATGCTCAAAGGAAAGAATGATTGAGAGTGAGAATGGAACAACAATTTCGGTTGAAAAGAAAATTTTCATTTGAATATTCTAGCGTGATCAAAATTGGGATCAAAGTATTATTGCAGGTCTGATCATTTATTTTTAAGACAAAAATATTTGAAAATTTTAGTCATCAACATAAGCTGAATCATGGCGTTGAATAAGAATTAAGATATGAAACTCTATTAAAAGAAAAATTGAATCACAAACCAAAAGTAATTATAAAGGTATAGAAATTGAAAAAGATATCAAAGAAATGGACAAATGTGGGAAATTATATAATGAATAGAGTTAAAATCGTCCGAAGATAATAGAAGTAGAATAGATAGTAGAAGTCACCTTCGCTTGGGTGCTCAGGTCGAGTGACGTCTCTCAAATAATAGTTAAGAAAATGGAGGACAATAAAAAAATATTGAAAAAATAGAGAAAAATTTTTAATATAAGAGAAAAATATTGCGGAAACTATTAAAATAAGAAAAATCTAGAAAATTAAAGAAAAGAAAAATAAATCGTTATATAACAATCACGTGATTGTTAGGGGTAATGCCTGGAATTGTCTCCAAGTGCGTTATCACCAGAAGGTTCAGGTGTCCAACACCTCACGAGATCGCAGGGTAGAAATCAATGGTACCAACGTTCCCACTAAAATCTGCTTCGAACGTCTTACGTTGAGAAAGGTGAAGAAAAGACGCACACTGAAATTCTTTAGATCGTCATATTTCATCCATTTTAGCATGAAAAAATATAATAAAAATTGCAATGGATGGCTTATAGCAACATTATATAGTAAAAGTATATACTTCAAAATGTGCTACGATTAGAAATTTGTACGGAAAAAATAAAAACGGTTGTGTGGGTCGTGGAGGGGGAAGTTGGCTGACGTATATAACAGGCAGTTGCGCACCCGTTCTTAGCGACGGGACGCAACGGCGTCCCTTGATAAAGGAAGGAAATTATATTCGTATATTACAATTACGTAATCAATTACTTCTTTACTGAGCTTATTGTCATTGACCAAAAAATCCACTAGTCACGTTTCGCCTCAGGCGGTCACTGCTAATGCCATGAAATATGTCGCCGTCAAGGGGGCCATCCCCACCACCAAAAATTAGTTGGAGTTTCCAGACCTGTATTTACGACCGTGATCCAGAGATAGAAAGAACTAATCAATTTTTGTTTCCATTTCGAATGATTGAATTTTTTTAATTCACCCGTTGACGCGAATCGAGGCATTGATCACTACAGGTGATCAACCACACGTGTCAGGTGTGGTGGTCATTGGGCACCACAGGTGAAACGGATCTAGAAATAAGAATTCAAATATATTCTGTAGATTTTGTCCGATGAAATATTCAGTCAGAGAGCCTCGCAATTTTGGTGGAAGGAAATATCGTATAGCATCCATACATCTTTAAGCGAAAATCAATAACAAATAACTGTCCCTATCGGGAAGTTGAAGATCTGAAAATACGGATTAAATTGTTTTTTCTTGTTTCTAATTACTGTAATATCCTTAAACCATAAATCAATCTTTTCACGTTCAATCGTATACCTTTATGGTATACGATCCTTCAATAAGAAACAAAATTTGAGACACAACTCTCGTTTCATTCCCCATCCGATAAAAGCGAAAACTAACAAAGAAAAAAGGAAACAAACTTATTTTAAAAAGAGAGAAAAAAATATGGGTTGGAAAACTGTCGATGGGTGATAAGCTGAGATGGAAAATTGTAACGACGATAGTAAATCGATAGTGCCTATTCTGCGGAGGTTTATCGGGGCGTTCGTAACCATCCGTTGAAGGAGGAGGTAAGAGGAGGGGCAAAACCTTGGTGGATAGGCGGGAAGAAAGAGGATGAAGAGTAATAGAAGTGATACTCGTTACTACCCATAGGCGCCATTGGATTCGCCCAACTCGACTTGACTTCCATCAGACGTGAAGAGAAATTACCAATTTGCCGGGTCCGTCTTCATCACTTTCCTCTTTTTCTCCGACCGTAACATCATCCTGGATTTGGTTCTCTCCCTTCCTTCTGTCTGAGTCCATAAAACACTCGAGGTTATAGTCCTCGAACTGTCAGATAATTGCATTTTCGTCATTAATAATAAAAAATATGATGTTCCGTAATTTAGGGATTCCCTCGACTGTGGGCAATTTTACAAAAAAAAATCGGGGAATCGTTTTTGTAGAGAATTTTTTTGGCTATTAAGTATCACAAAGGAATTAAGTTTCTCATTGCTAACAGCAAATCACTAGTTTTAAGAAACTCATAGTTTTAGAAGACATTCATCTAATAATTAGAAACTAGTTCTTCGATTAACAAACAAAAATGTTTAAAGTCAGTAGCAAAAACCTACGTGGAGACAAAAATTTTAGAAAGATGAAAATCACGATAAAAATAAGATTCCGAAATGCAACCGTGATGCATGTTGGTGGTTCTGTAAACTTCCTGGAGCGTCATATAAAAGGTATTGTTCATCCAATACAAATTGCAGAACTAAGGAGGGAAATTCATCAGCCCCTTCGTAATTTTTCAATTTCTTCACGAGAACCTGACTATATTTCCTATAAAAAATTTCGAAAAGAGGATCTTTCATAAGGATTATATTTTCATCCGTAATTTTTAGTATATTTTGAAAATTTAGTACTAATTGAAAAAGTTCCCAAATCAAGAATTGTTCGGTTCTAGAATGAGAAGCCGTTGAGGTCCTGGCTCTATAACTGTTAACGGAATACGAGCAAACTGAAATATTTTGTGATTTTCTCCAAATCTCAATATCTTCAGTTATAAACACAGATATTGGTAATTAAAAAAGATCACAAAACGTTCTACTTCGCCCCGCCCACCTCTACAGGGTGTTCCATGTGAAAACTGTTTATTTTTTTTTACTGGCAACAGGGAAAAAGAGAAGGAATACAGTTCCTGATAGAGGAGAGTTGTCATTTTTATTTCACCGTGTATTCATTATTGAAACATGTAATTCACCCAACAAAAATAGTAGCTTACAAAAATTGTACGTGACAAGTGCGATTAATAGTAAATGTTTTCGAAATGAGAGCCATCAACACTGGCGCAATAATCCAAACGTTTCCTAAAACCGTGGAATACACGTTCTAATGTTTCCTGAGGAATACCGTCTAACAGTCGGTATAACAGTCTATTTAATGTTGTTTATCAAATGTTCGATTGTTTTTGGCTTGCTTGTGTAACAAGAATCTTTTATGTAAGCCCACAGGAAATAATCACACGAATTCAAATCTGGTGAATAGGGTGGTCAATCTATTCCCCCTCCACAAAATTTTGGATATCCCAAACCAAGAACTCGATTGCGTTAAACTGTATTAAGAATTTCAAAAACTTCGTAATCACGGTGGGGAGCTGCTCCATCCTGCATAAAATAAAATCCATTGACAAGCCCTCTTTTTCTCGCATGAGGGAAGAATTTTGTTTCTAATATTCTTTTGTACTCATTTCCGGAAACGGTAGATTCGAAAAAATGTAGATAGACACCCTTCATGGAGAGAGCAGCCCAAACAGTGACTTTCTGTCGATGAGCAGATTTCGTAACTAAAAAATTAGGTTTTTCAGATCCCCAAAATCTCATGTAATGTCCAAAAATTTTATACTAGGAATTTAAGACCAGAATAAATTTTATGTAAGATTATAATTATAAGTTATATTATAATTTCAGGCAATTATGAACCGAATCCACAATTGTAAATTAAACTGAGTGCATTTCATCACCTGGACTCAATTAAAAATTCCAAAGACACCAGAATCGAGTTCAAAAGTGATGAAATGGCACACTCAGCATGCCCCAATTACTCAATACTAAGATTCGCGCGCGAAGGAACGATTGAAAACCGATTAATTAAGACCCCAAAAACCGAATGAACTACTTCCCCATAAAAATCAAAAGAGTGGGAAAAGTCATACGACATTTTCCACCAATTAAAAATGGACTCGTTGGAGCCCATGTGACAAGTGACCGCAAAATTCATATAAAAATGTCAGAAAAACCAAAATTAAGCAGTCTTGAAGCAGCGCCGGAGCAGTAATAGTTCTGGTGGAAATAGTTCATTTAATCGGTCCGGTTTTTCAATCCTTCCTCCGATTACACGGGATAGTACTGAATTAATAGTAAGTTACGAACAATTGAAATTATCCGGGAATAAAATTTCGTTAACTGAGAGTGGTGACTTTTCTTGCAAATAAGGAATTCGTTTATTGTGACGCGTTGTGGACAATCTCGACCAAACTCTTAAAATCATCAAATTCAACTGCCAAAAATTCATTAAAATATCAACGAGTAGAAGAAAGTGTTTCCGTGAAAGTATCCATAATAGCCTTTAGCATGACTAATTGCGGGTGAGGAAATTACGGATTCAACCAGGGTTCTACAAACACATCGAATAATTTACAAATAACAGACCGAATTGTAAGTAACAAAAACTTGTAAACCTAAATTTGAACCCTTCAGATCATTCCAGGGATAGGAATTTTAGCTACATAGATTCCTGTAAAATCACGCTGTTTTTGTAAACCGAATAGTTATACAAAATATATTTAAATTCAAACTTGACTCCAGTACAACACCAAATTTCTTGATTAGAAATTCGTCTCAACTCAAGCCCTATCCCTAAATCAAACCCTTTTCCTTTATATTTTAGAAAAAGGTAAGAGTATAAAACTTTCCGTCGTCCAATAACTATAAAATCTAATAATTTTAGCTTTGATTTTAATGTAACAATTAAAACATGTCCATTAGACGCTAAAATCTTTCTCTGGACATAACACTCAAATTATTTTTGTTCACGTAGTTGGCTAGCCAAAAGTGTGCCTCGTCAGAAAAAACAATTGCTGTTTCATGCAGCTCGCCATTTTCGAATATTTGTGTCATTCTTTCACAAAATTCCTTTCGTCTCAGCATCGCCTCCTCTGTCAAACGCTGACACATCAATATTTTATATAGATGAAGTTTCAAAAAAATGTGGAGGATACAATGCAACGTTGATTTGGTCAATTTTAAAACTTGAGGGGCTCTCCGAATGGACGAGTTGGAATTTGCCTCGAAATACTGTTCAACTTCATCGACCTTCTCCTCTGTTGCAGCAGAGAATGCGGGACCTGGAAGAGTAGCTCTACG
Organism: Diachasma alloeum; assembly: GCF_001412515.2. Classification (NCBI taxonomy): domain Eukaryota; kingdom Metazoa; phylum Arthropoda; class Insecta; order Hymenoptera; family Braconidae; genus Diachasma; species Diachasma alloeum. Next base: position 331,215 of record NW_021680522.1, on the reverse strand, counting down.
ATCATCCAAAGTGCCGTATTCCTCGAAACTTTCAATTATTCTCGAAAAAGAATATTATCATGACTAGAAACCAACGGGATTTCTACGAAAATCTGTAATGTGTTTTGTTGTGTCACACAATCAATATGAAAAAAAATTGATTCTAAACTCCTCAAAGTGGTTTCGCTAGCAACTCGTTTGGATCCAAATTTAGTACGAAACCCCCTAAAAGCTTCACAGTATTTTTTCCCTCTCGAATAGAAGCACTCGATGAGATATCTTTTTTCTTGAATTGTCAAATCACTCATTACTGGTAAAAAACTAAGGCTCCTGCCGCAGTTGGAATAAAATTGACTGGCCCCTAGTAAACGTAACACAAACGAAAGGAGTCAAGGTTATTTTAGATGAGTCGGCAGATGAGTTTAGTTTTCACACATTCCTATGGGACACCCTGTATGAGGTTAAATTAAGAATATTCAAAAAGGATGGAATTTTTGAATAATTGAATATTGATTGTGGTAGCAGGGCCATCCGTTGAATGATAAAGGATTTATAAGTATGAGCAGACCAATTTCGGAGCACTATCATAGGATGATTTATTTATTGTTAACAAAGTTCGCTAACTATTAACAAATAGTACAGCTGAATATGATCAAATGGATATCTGTTATATCTTTTAATTTAGTGTGTACACTGATAGAAAAACGGGAGGCATTTCATTAGTTACTGTTAACGAGGATTCTTAACTAATAATAATAATCTCATTCGTTAAGCATTAAACAATGGTTCTAATATTCAAAAAGGCTCGTTAGCAGCTACTTAATCCTTTTAATAGTGCAGAAAGAATCATTAACTCATGAACGAGAATGTTTTCAATTCGAGAATGGAGATCTTGATTCAAAAAATTCAAGGGTCTCATTTTCAAAACCCAAGTGGTCTGAATTAGAGAACTAAGAATTCCTCAACTCTTTCAACAGAAAATCCCATCAAACCCGGTCGGTATGAACGGACCGGGGTGACGGGAAATCGCGCTCAAGCGGTATGATTTATAGAGGGCATTCGGTTCAGGGAGTAAAAATAAGAAGAAATATACCTAAATTCGAATACAATTATACTAAATGTAAGAAAACTACCGAGAATTACATGTTTTTTTGCTTAACTTCTGGGGAAACACTTTTTTTTGGCAATTTTGACATTTATTTCTAAAAAAATGAATATAGATCTAATCTTGAAAATAATCGCCGTCACTTTGCACGTATTTCTCTCATCTATTGGGCAATTGTCGGATTCCGGCTCGGAAAAAAGATGGTGGTTTTGACTGGATGAAGTCATTAATGCTCTGCCAGACTTCTTTAGGAGATTGGAAGTGGGTATCCACCAGGTGATGTTGTGGCGCCCGAAAAAGGAGATAGTCAGAAGGCGCAAAGTCTGGAGAACACGCCGCATATGCAAGAATTTCCCATCCCAACGTGGAGATAACTTTCAGGGTTTCTTTTGCTGTATATGCCCGCGCGTTGTCCTGCAGCAAAATTACTTGTCTCGTACCACTACAAGTAAAAGGTCTCTTTTCCTCAATAGCATCACTCAATTTCACCAGTTGGTGCTGATAACGCTTAGGAGTGACGGTTTCCCCCTGTTCGAGTCTCTCATAATAGATTACACCTTTGGAATTCCACCAAATACACAACAACAACTTTTTACCGTAAATGTTCGGTTTTGCAGTACTCGCTGACGCCTCCCCCGGATAAACCCACGACTTTCGTCCGTTAAGATTATTCTAAAATATCCACATTTCATCCCCAGTCACAATTTTATGTGAAAAGTCTTTTTGTTTGAATCTGGTCAGTAGGCATATGCCAATTTCACAGCGTAGACTTTTCCTTTCTGAGGTAAGACGATGGGGCACCCAACGAGCTTCCTTCTGTATCCTCCCAGTTCTTTTTAAACGCCTCGAAATAGATGATTCAGAGAGTATCATCAAGCTTCTGTAGTAATTGACAAGGATTTTCATTGAGTAGGTTGTACAACTCCTCGTCCTCAATTTTTTTTGGTTGCCCAGGACGTTCTTTACCCTGGAGTTCAAAATTTCCATCCCGAAATTCTTTAAACCACAATTTACATGTGCTATAAAATATAGCACTCTCTCCCAAGGCCGAACAAATCATTTCTTGTGCTTCTGCAGCAGTTTTTCCAAGTTGGAAGGTGAAAAGAACGCAGTGCCTCAAGTGCTGCTTGTCGAACAACATTTTTATTTACTATGTTTTTTGAGAATGTGTTAATCGGACCACAATCGGACTTAAGTGGTTTGATAGCTCACAGATACCGCTTCAAAACGCCCTTTATTGCGGGAAAATTTTTTAATTCAAATAGCACGGTACAACAAAATAAGGTCAAGTTTTTTACGAAGATGAAATTTACACCACTTATAGATTTTTGCACGCTGAATCCAACGGTTTTTGCAAAATTCCTCTAGCACGTCAGGTTTTAGAGAAAAAAAAAGTTAAAGTTGTGAAATTTGTCAAAAATGAACTTTTTCAAAAAATTTTAATACAATGAATTTTCGATAGAATTGAATGGAAAAAAATAGCAGAGTATAGTTCAAAAATTATTTCACCCGTTAGAATAAAGCTCTTCCGATTCTGCGGCGTGATTTCGCTGCAAAAAAATCCTAAAATTCATAAATTTGGTTGAATTAACTGTTGATTACATGAACTCTCGGAAGTTGGCTTCGTATATATTTCTAACCCCCTGGAATTTATTCAATAAGCACGTGGTTATTTTTGCAGACTCACGGTTATGGAAATAAAATTTGAGGAGGTTTTTAATGAATTTCTCATTTGGGATTGATATTGGTCGCCGGTTGAAAGGAAAATCTTCATTCTGGAATTACCATTGGGAGGTTGAAACGTTGAATATGAGGTTTTTTCTCTCTATCATCCAGCGTAAAATTGGCTTATATTCACTATTTTATTTTATTTTTTATTTGGAGGATCCCCAAAGACCCCAGGATGACAGTTCCAGGTTCCACATCGTTTATGCGGGTTCTGGACTGTTTCATTGGTCTTGCAAATTTACTTTCCAACTTGACTCCCCTCCTGACACAGAATTTTCATCGGCTGGAATCATCCCTGAATTTTTTTTATCGTGTGTGTCACTAGCTTTATTTCCTATTGTCAAATTAATTTTCTGCCCAAAAAATTACAGTAAATCAAGCTTCTGAAATAAATTTTCTCGTCTCGTTATGTCTCTCGTCTTGTCTCGTTTCTCTCGCGTCTCGCGGCATCACTACAATAGAAAGAGGGCTGGAAAAATTCCCTAGTTAACAAGTTGTGTATTTTGATAAATTCATCCCAGAGAATTGATGCCAGATAGGGAAGGAACAGAAAAATTCATAAAAGTCAAGCGAGAGAGATGAGTGGAGCGAGTGGAGAGACGACTAGAATGATGGTAGGAGGTAAGCGACAGGGGCAAATGGAGAGATTACAAACCTTGATTACAAGATTTCAAGACCCTAGCCATTGACTGACTTGTCTTTTGCGTTTGAATCTCCCTGCACGTCTCCCCATTTAACGCTTCTAGGAATTCACTTTTCTCACCCATTTAACCTTTGTAATCTCAACCTTTCCGCTTGACCCTTGTCGTCACTCCACATTCGTTCCATCCAATTTAACAGAAGAATTTCGGGGAAAAACCCATGAGCAACTTCAGGATTGAACTGTCTTCTCTAACATTTCGCAATTTTCTTAGAAATGTCGCGAAAATGTAAAAACTCACGCGATTCATTCTGTTATGTTTGTGCACAATTCATCCCTACATCACAGAGGAGAAATATCACCGCTACTGTGAAGGAAGCCTATGAGATCGTGTTCAGCCGATCCATGTGTAACCAGGACAAACCCTGGACTCCATCAATGTGCTGCTGCTCTTGTCGCGTCCTGCTACAGGTATCAGTGAAAACCAGGGAGATGAAACTTGCGTTCAACGTCCCAGCGATATGGAGAGAAGAGTATAATCACATCACAGACTGTTATTTTTGCTTGAGAAACACATACGGATATTCTCGTAAAAATAAGAAGACTCTCCAATATCCAACCGTAAAATGATTGGATCCACCATCATTTTCGGCGATGGTACCTGTATTTCAAGGGAAGAAGGATACAACATCGGTGGACACGCCTGTTGCCGCAGAAGCACCTGTGTGCACCCACACAGACGACACAGAAGACATTTCCAAAGAGGAAAATTACATAGAAGAAGTACCACCGGTGTTAGTGAAACCAGGTCTCACGACCCAAGGGCAACTGAATGACCTTGCTAGGGACTTGAACCTTACGAAGGGAAGATCGGAGTACATGGGTTCGGTTCTCAAAGAATTTAACGTCTTAGAACCTAAGGTTACTACCAGCCATTTCCGTCATCGAGATCAGACCTTTCGTGAGTATTTCGTGGAAGAGGAAGAGCTTTTCTATTGCACCAATGTGGATGGCCTTATGAAAAGTCTGGAGCATGATCATCATCCAGAGGCTTGGCGCCTCTTCATCGATTCCTCTCGGACCAGTTTAAAGGCTGTACTCCTTCACATTGGCAATATTTACACTTCTGTGCCTGTTGCGTACTCTACGTCATTGGGAGAGAACCATGCAAACATGCAACTCCTTCTTGATAAGATTCAGTACAGGGAATACAAGTGGCTCATCTGTGCTGATCTNACCAATGTGGATGGCCTTATGAAAAGTCTGGAGCATGATCATCATCCAGAGGCTTGGCGCCTCTTCATCGATTCCTCTCGGACCAGTTTAAAGGCTGTACTCCTTCACATTGGCAATATTTACACTTCTGTGCCTGTTGCGTACTCTACGTCATTGGGAGAGAACCATGCAAACATGCAACTCCTTCTTGATAAGATTCAGTACAGGGAATACAAGTGGCTCATCTGTGCTGATCTGAAGATAGTCGCACTCGTCATGGGAATGCAACTGGGATTCACAAAATACAGCTGCTTTCTATGCCATTGGGGCAGTCGGGATAGAGAGAACCATTATAAAACTAAAGAATGGTCGCGACGGGATAAATTCATCCCTGGTAATCGGAATATTGTTGGGGAGTGACTCACTGAATCAGAGAAAATCTGTTTACCTCCTTTGCACATAAAACTTGGACCCATATCGAGCTTCGTGAAAAGACTCCAGAAGGACAGACCAGCATTTGCCTACTTAAAAACTCTCCTTCCAAAATTGAGTGACGCCAAAATTAAAGCAGGTGTTTTTGTTGGCCCACAAATCTGCAAGGTAATTGAAAATGATGAAGATTTCGAGAAAACCCTGAATCAGATTGAGCTGAAAACATGGCGCTCACTGAAGGTCTTGTGTGAGTTCCTTGGAAGCCGTCGTTCACCACACTACCGACGAATTATGCAACAGATGCTTGTGAATTTTCAGAAAATGGGGATTAACATGTCTCTGAAAATTCACTTCTTACATTCCCATCTATATTTTTTTCCGGAGAAGCTAGTCGACGTCAGCGGTGAACCCGGAGACCGATTCCACCAGGACATCGCGACAATGGAAAAACGATATCAAGGAAAGTCCATACTCCATATGTTGGGAGATTATTGCTGGAGTTTAATGAGCGATGATGATACGGAGCACAAACGCAAATCCTACAGGATCTCTTTTCAGAACGCTGAAACTGTAAAACGATGAAAAACTTGTTGATGCCAATTTTTCATATTCAATATTTAAAACTTGTTTTTTCTTCCTCTGTGATTAGATGCAAGACCCCTTTGCTCAACTCTCATCCTTGACTTTACTCTTATTCTTTACTTTGATGCTTACTTTTACTTTTACTTATGCTTTATAGCCAGTTTTGAAACTTCATCCTGATGTACTCTCAAGTTCTATCCTGATGGTACACTAGCATTGATCACTCTGATGCGATTTTGATGAATTTTGATGGGTCACCGTGAATACCTGAGGCTTCATTTGATGAAATATATACAGAAGTATTCATTTCTTTATGAGAGAATTTATTTTCAAAATATAACGGTAATTTCTCGAGTAATAAATTGAATTACATACAAAAAATGAAGTTAGAGACATACAAACTATGAATAGAAATCCCGAAATAGATGTTGTTGATAGAAATTAGGTTCAGAAAAAGGGAAAATGGGGGAAGTAAGTCGGCATGTCTGCTGAACCAATCCAGGGGATATAAACTATGAGGGACATGGAACTGTCATCCTGGGGGCTTCGTGGTTCCTCATCGTGTTTATGCAGTAAGACCTTATGATGAATAAAATAGTAAATGGACGCAAATGTGGGCGTGAACAATCCTCCAATAGGTGATAGAAAGAAAATACCTCGCATTTCACGTTACCTACCTACCCAACGGTTGTTCCCGGATTCACAATTTTCCTCTTAAAAGGCGGCCTATATCACTTCAAACTGAGAAGTCCACTCAAAAACCTTCTCACAGTTCATTTTTATAACCTTGAGCCTTTAAAAAAATAACCACGTGTTTATTGAATAAATTCCAGGAGGTTAGAAATATATACGAAGCCAACTTCCGAGAGTTTACGTAATCAACAGTTAATTCAACCCAATTTATGAATTTACGATGTTTTTGCAGCGAAATCACGCCACGAAATTGGAAGAGGTTTATTTTAACGGATAAAATAATTTTTCAACTATACTCTGCAATTTTTTTCCATTCAATTCTGTCGAAAATTCACTGAATTAGAATTTTTTGGAAAAGTTCATTTTTGACAAATTTCACAACTTTAACATTTTTTTTCTCTAAAACCTGACGTGCTACAGGAATTTTGCAAAAACCGTTGGATTTAGCGTGCAAAAATCTATAAATGGTGTAAATTTCATCTTTGGTAAAAAACTTGACCTTATTTCGTTGTACCGTGTAGGTGTCCGAATCAACTTAATCTAGGGGCCGAGGATTAAGTCATACGTGTAATAATTGACAATTTTATTTATTTCCAGGTTTTCTCGCTCGCTATATGACACATTTCAAAAATGAGAACCTTCGTAATTTAGTGAAGAACGTGTGTTTACTTTTCTGATAATAGGCAACCGAATGAATTCTCTGCTTGCTTCAAATTAATCCACAAAAAGTAAAAAAAAAATTGAAAATCCCCTGACGCAGTATGGAAAGTCGAGCTCTACTCGAAAAAAAACTACATGGAGAGAAACAAATAGAAGAAATTTAAAAACATAGCAAGAAGAGAAATTTTCATCGTCTCACTGCTAGCTTTTATACATCCAAGTCGTTCGTCTGCCGTTGGCGCGCTGAATTAAATTTTTTAACGAGCTTCTCCATCCCCTCCTCCTTCGCTCTACTGAACCCTCGAGTTTAAATGGGTTGACAGGTGAATGGAGGAGATGGTTAGGGACGATAGGGAGTGATCGAGTAAACATCTGCACATCGTTGTAATTAAATTCAATTTCGACTTCGTGAACGAAATAAAATAAACCGCCAGAGAGATGATGAAGGAAATGAATGAATTTTGTGCGATCAGGAGTCAGGAATAAGAGGGAGATTCTAGAAAACGAGAAGAAGTTAGCGACGAGTGAGTGACTGAGTGAGAGTCCTCCTTCGACTAGACTTCCGTTCTCGTTATTTACTACTGGAACTATTTTGCAATTTAATGTCCCTGGGTTTTCACTTGCACGTCTCTCAAACTCTCCTTCTGTCTTACTTAATCTTCTATCTCTCTTGGTAGTTTGAAAGGAACAAACGACAGCCCCGATTTCCGACCGAAATTGTTTGTTACCGGCGCATGACAATTAATTGGCAAATGGTATGCCAGCGGAAGTTGCTACTCGGTGAATTCTTTCAAGAAAATTACATTCTACTTTTTTTGAAAAAATTGAGTTGAGGCGTATGATGGCTCGAGTGAAAGTTCCACTCAGTCCAACTAACGTCGGAGCAAAAATGGGATCTGTCTGCAGTCAGGTTCAACTGATCAGGTGAAACCTAATCAAAACGAATAATGAAATCGAATCGTCAAGCAATAATCGACGTTCAACATTATTGAGGGCAGTTCCTAAAGTATACTCCATTTGCTGGTCTTTCAAAATTGAATTCTTCTTTTTTTGCCTTTTTTTAAGCAATTTGAGCTGGAAAAAAAGCAGTATTTCGATTTTCTTTTGTGTTTAACACTCGGTTGATCTCACAAAAGTTACGAACGCCGCACCAGTAGGAATCTACATAATGATAAATTTGAAAGATATAGGAAATATCTGAAAAAAAACAAGAGTCATCTAGATCGTATCGTTGAAGAAATCCCATGAGATTTTTTATGTTCGGTGTTACACTTAATTATATACTAAGCTCAAAGTTGCCAGGTTTTTCTGAAAATTCGCCTTATACACGGTACAGGGCCCGGAGTTCCTTAATAAAAATGTGAAAATCTAACTACTTACGGTATTGTTGATAGATATTTTCATTGATAGGACTTCTAGATACTTCAAAATGAGATGTCAAATTTTTTCCAATTTTTCTAAGGCTTTATGAAGTGTATTTAAAAAAATTGGAAAAAGTGCGGCATGGGGGTGATAGCGCGACCAACGAAGTGTTAATGTTGAAATGAAACATTAAAGTAAATCCTGATTTTGTCAGCTTTAATTGATGAGGATAGGATCAGAAATGACTGAGCCATATCGGATGCAGATCACCTGTTCAGCAATTGACTAAGACATTATCCAGGAAATAAGATCAGAAACTCCTGACTAATATTGCATTTAAACCTGATTCAGGCCGAAAAAACCTAAGCGAAATTTCCACTCGAGAGGATAAAAAAAAGATCGATTTCATTCTAAATACTTTGGTGAATAACGCAGAAAAAAATTACAGTATTTAGAACCAAGGTATAGTGAATCCGAGGAGTTGAAAGATACGTACTCAGAATTTCTTAAACTCGAATTTGAAATTTCATTCCGTTCTGAAAAATGTAACTTTTACATTAAACACCTTAAAGTAGCTCTACTCTGCGGCCGGACTACGCTGTACTTTTTGATATTTTCAGTTTTTTAATTTTTCAACTTAATTGCATATAAAGAATTTGAAAAAAAATCATACCCAGTCAGTATTATCTAAATAAAATTTCGCAAAATATTGATATTTTTTCAAACAGTTCCCTCTTATAAATAAATAATAAAACTTGTTTGTAAATCGGTGAATTATTTTTTATGAGGTGTCAAAAAAATTCTTAATTGTTTCACATCCAATGAAAAAAATTCAGATTTTAATGTTTGATCACAATGGAAATGTTGATTTTCACATAAGACACTGGGTTACATCCTGATTTTTAAACATTTCTCCTTTCAAAAACCGAAACGATAATTAAATTGAGAGAAAAAATTTGAATTCCGAATCTAATCGTTTTCTGCAATTTTTTGCAGTTTTCAATAATCTTTAAATTTATCGTAAGGGTAGAGCTACTTTAAAAATCGAGATACGCGGTAGCGTATCGGCCAAGAAAGAGTTTTGCCATCAATTGTCCAACATCTCAGGCCGAGCGCACCGCTTATCTATACACGACAGAATTTCCCCCTCCACTACCTCTAAATGATTTTCGATCGGTATAATAAGAACGGGACGACAAATCGGAACAGTCTCCTCAGTTACATACGCAGAGTTGTTCAACTCACTGTCTAGTATCAATGTCATCCTCCGTCTTCTGATCCGCGCCAAGGGCGTAGGTCCTGCTTCTGCTGATTTTTTATTTCTTAGAGAATTTTTTTCTAATCCTTATTCGGTTTAGAACTATTTCTCTCATAAATATATGATTGTGCCCTATGACCATTTACTCAACATTGTTGACTTGGCTTTTTTTTATTTGTTTGTATTTTTCAACAATTGTCACTTTTCAGTAAGAAACAAACAAAACTTTTCCTTGGCGCGATTTTTTTACAAAAACATGAGTTTTTGTTTTTTAGGGATAATAGTTATAAATTCCCATCGCAACGGAGGAATGTCCTTCCCAAATTACACAGAAACCTGCATGGGAAACGTGTTCCATATGCGGCATTTAAAAAATGATGTTTCACCAAAAATGATGATGATTACATTATGTACAAAGCGAATGTTGCCCAGGCGATAAAAATTTCTAAAGAAAGAAGATCATTTCACTTCAGAATTTGGGCAGAAATTATTGATATAAGAGACAATGCCATTTATGCCCGGAATACTTTCAACATTGTGCAAAATGCTTCGATCAATAGTAAACGATCAATAGTAAACAAATAACATAATCTCCAGTTTGCAAACCAGATTTTTAGTGCTTTTAACACATTCAGTCTCCTTGGAGTTCCATTGAACCAGAATACATGCCGTCGTACTTGAAGAATGATTTCCTGAATTCGGCATTTGACTTTCTTAAATTCAATCTGGCTCTCGTGCAAGATGGGTTCTTCTCCGGGACTCACATCAACTATGAAATTCTGAACCGTTTCTCCAATGAATATAAATTGGTATTATTGGGTATCGGGATACGCGGTAGTCGTATCGGCCAAGAAAAGTTTTGACTCCGAAACATCAGGCCGAGCGCACCGCATATCTATACATGACGTCACTTCCCCCTTTCTTTTTCATTTTTCTTTATATTTTTAAACGAATTTGTACTTTCAAGTAAGCACCAAATAAAACTTTTTCTTGGCGCACTTTTTTTAGAAAAACATTGGTTTCTGTTTTTTCAGGCAGTTGTCACTGCAATGTATATTCCGTCGGAATTCTCCTTAGACTGAACGAGTCAATATATCCACTTCACTGGAAAAAAATTGAATATGCCATCATTCGTCTGTGCTTAGGCTATATAAATTTAACGTCGAGAAATTTACTCCTTGCTGACAGTAAACTCGCCAGAATTAAATCATGCGCTACTTTAGTATGTAACAATTACATAACCAAAATGATATACAACATTGACCATCTGTTCAAAATCTGGCCTGCATTTTAGGCCAACTTATTTCCCCGTCCCTTACGGAAATTCTTGACCATCGAGGAGCACGCACGTAGTCGTGAGCGTATTCCACGGTAGTCAGTACATCATCGAATCTCATCAGGAACGAATCATAGAAAATTATCCGGGCGTACATCGGCGCAACCATTGGGCATCTCATCGGTCAATTATCGGAATTCATCGTAAATCATCGGGAACTTATCGTTCTATTTGTGTTTGTACAGTCCACTTCGGTACCTCAACTATTTATTTGAACTTCATCCGGTGTAATTTTCAGTGCAATTTATCGTTTTAAATACAGTGACAATGAACGAAACTCATCTTAATTTATTCTCCGGCAAATCATCCCAATTCACTTTCCCTCCCGACCTCCCTATCATCAAAATCCTACAAGATTTTTAACACCATCAGGTTTCAATGACGATTATACATCTATATATCGGTAAGAGCATTACGAAGCCTCGATTAATGAACTAATGTAAACAGGATATCCGGACGGATATCCTGTTGCCCTATTGTCCTGTTGCTCGGCCTGATGTTTCGGAGTCCAGGAATTAATGAACTATTGTAAACAGGATATCACCTTGATACTACTCATATTATACAGGGTGTCCCGGGACACAATGTCCAAACTGAAACTGAAAGGGTGGCAATTCTGAAACGAAAAGTCCTGTGGAACTTTTCGATCGGAATCACCCTATTCAAGCCATTCAAAGTTGAAGTTGCGCCAATCAGGAGCGCGGAATAGACGGACGCTGATCGGTGAGTGGAATGCAAGAGTGTAAAAAAAGCTTCTCTCTGAATCTCAACAGCATGGTATATCCCCACCATGCTCATGAGATTCAGAGAGAAGAAAATTGGGGGTATTTCAGATATTAAAAAAGCCTTTATTCAAATGAGCGTTTCACCGAAAGATAGAGACTTTTGACGATTTTTATGGTTCAATAAGGAACATCCTGATGAAGTTTAGGTCTACAGACACTGCAGAGTTATGTTCGGTATGTCAAGCAGTCTTTTTTTACTTGGCGCAGCGATTGAACTTCATCTACTCCAAGCCCTTGAACGAGCATCTTCGGATAAGCTACGTGAGTCTAGCCAGAAATTACTGACGTCATTTTATGTCGATAATTGCGTTACCAGTGTGGATACTCCAGCCGAGCTGGAACGATACATCAAAGAATTTACGAGTATCATGGCATCTGGTAAATTTGACCTCAGAGGTTGGGAATATAGTACGATGTCTTCTTCCAATAATCAGACATCTGTTCTAGGCCTCACCTAAGACAAGCAAGATGACACTTTGATGCTAGCAAGAAGTGCACTGGAAAATCCAGTACCAGAGAAAATCACTAAGAGAGTGATTCTTTCAGCTGCACAGAAAGCGTTAGATCCTATTGGTCTAGTATGTCCTGTTCTTCTTCGTCCAAAATTATTGATCCAAAAATTGTGGTCTGAGGCATTGAATTGGGATGAAGAAGTAAATGAAGATGTGAAGAGAGAATTTTGTGAGTGGCACAGAGAGACAAGTTTGTTGAAAGAGGTAAAAATTGCTCGTTGAGCGTTCGGAGAGACCAGTACTGATAATGCAGTATCCTTACATATCTTCGTGGATGCCAGCAAAGACGCTTATGCAGCTGTGATTTTTGTATGAACCGAGACTTTTGAAGGGACTAAAGTTCAACTGATTGAAGCCAAAGCTCTTGTGTCCCCAACGAGTGAGACAACTATACCTCGACTTACGCTCCTGGCAGCCACGGCGGGAGCCGGATTAATGGATTTTGCTTCAAAAGCATTAGAGTTGGAACATGTAGAGAAGTATTATTGGAGTGACACATCAACTGTGCTCTCATGGATCCATGACGAAAAGCAATGGGCTACTTTTGTATGGAATAGAGTGCAGGAAATAAGGCACATTTCTGACCCACAGAAATGGAGACACGTTCTAGGAATTTCCAATCCGGCTGATTTACCATCGAGAGGGTGCTTTGCTAAGCAACTTATTGACTCACGATAGTGGGAGGGACCAGAGTGGCTCAGAGGAACACCTGACCAGTGGCCTGTTAACGAGTTCAAGGTGAATAAATCAGAAGTAAATATTGAATTGAAGAAATCTGTGGGTAAACAGAAGAAAATACCTAAAGTGAAAGAGGTAGATACCACTTCGAATCAAGTTTTACTCGCACAATAGTTCACGAAGAAGCACGATAAGACTATTTTTGGTACAGAATCTCCATGATATATGGGAGAAATGTCGAAGTATTCAGTGATTATCCGCAGTATGGCATGGGTCTTACGTTTTATTTCAGATTGTCGACGTAAGAAGGTTACACGTATTGTTGGGAAATTCACTGCCCACGAGATTACTGCAGCAGAATCAGCTCTGTTTCGGCTTGTTTAGCAAGGCACGTTTGATGGTGAAAAGGACTCTAGAATGAGTTGTCTATGTGCATACAGAGATAAAGATGGACTTATACGTTTGATTACTCTCATCGCCAACAGAGATGATAATTACGAATTCAGAAATCGAATTGTTTTGGATCCTCAGCACCCTCCAGTTACGAAGTTGATCCAGTTCACACACGAAGAATTCAATTATGCTGGGAACCAAATTGTTATGAATTCATTGAAGGGAAAGGTCTGGATTCTCATCAGTAGACGAGCTATTCGCTCCGTACTCCAAAAATGCAGCACATGTAAACGTTACAACTAAGCGCGACTGAAAGCAGCTCCACTTCCACTACCAGAACCAAGAACGAGAGATGCAGCAATTTTTGAAGTGGAGTAGACTATGCAGGTCCAATGTATCTGAAAGGAGGTGAGAAGGCTTGGATTTGCCTTTTTACGTGTGCTGTGTACAGAGCAGTCCACCTTGAATTAGTTACTTCCCTTTCCACGGATGCATTTCTTGAGGCCTTCAGAAGATTCATCGGTCGCCGAGGGAGGGCCAGCATTATGTATAGTGATAATAGTCCGAATTTTGCCGGAGCTGATAATTTATTGAATAAAGTCGACTGGGTCAAAATGAAAAGGTACAGTGCATTCAAGGAAATAGAATGGCGTTTCAATCCCCCCACTGCTGCATGGTGGGGAGGATGGTGGGAGTTTTTAGTACGCTCTGTCAAGGAACTAATGAGAAAGATTCTCAAACGAGCATGTTTGAACTATGAAGAAATGAAGACGACTCTCTGTGACTGTGAGTCTATAAGCAATGCTCGTCCAATCACTTATCTATCCGAAGATCCCTCACAACTGGTTCGACTTACTCCTGCAGGCAAGCCATGGCAGGCCATGTTTTGTCACAAAATTCCAGGCGAATTCGTCATCTGCGGAACTCCAGGGTATTTATGTATAAAAAGAGAAAGAGGCACAGAGAGAGGAGGGGGGGGGGGAATTTAGAAACCGTTACCTTTTCTTCGCGATAAAAATTTATACGGAAAATTAGAACTACCTGCTACCTTAACTTTACTTCAGAGCTACCTTAAGTTCGGAAAATTACTTAAATTGGTTCATCAATCAAATTCATAAAATAAACCAGATATGTTACGGATAGTTTTGTCGAGTTCAATTTTGTTGAGTTAGAGTTTAGTATTTTTATGATGTTTCTACGAAAATTCGGTCAAGGCACAGGATATCACCGTGGAATATTTGGCCAAGATAATGTGTTACCCAGTGTTTCCTGTAACCCTTGTTGGTTTGTCAATAGAGTGAGTACATAGGTCGAGTTGAAATACTTGCGCTCGCTTGAGCGAGAGTGTTAGGGTGGTCGAAACGAATCGCTATTGGGTTTTGAATTTAGTTAAGTAAAATCCTAATTCCACTCCGGAGAGTGCCTTCTGTAGATAAGCTACCTTATTCCGCTGGTAGATGGAGCGAAGACCCGCTCGGCCATCTCAGTTTAGTTTTGAGTTGAGTAATTATGATTTAGTTCAGTTAAAATAATTAAAAACAATATGGTATTAAAATTCAAATTTAAATCTTTAAATATTTCGTGCAAAATTACCGAGGGAATCGCTAGTTCGCATCTCCGACACTCGAGTGAGCACCATACGGGGCGAGTCTCCACCAGACTCCCCACCGCTACGCAACAGGCCTGAGCAGAAACACGCAGTAGTTACCATGACAGGATTCGTCCGGACTACCTCGGGTGAGGAGTTCTACTTGTAAAGTTCATTTCGAGGGAATTATCGGGGGATAATTAGCTACATTAACGATTACATGGACGCTTCAGACCATGATAAGTATCGGTGTACTTATTTAATAGTGAATTTCAGCGATTTTAGGGCGGTTTATTGAGAAATAGAGTGCCTCACGTGAAATGGCGTCGCTAACTTGCGGCCTGACGCCAACACCGAAACTCGTGGTTTGAGGAATAGGAAATCCCTCAAACGAACCTAAAATGCTCTCTCACAGCTACCTGGTCAAATCCCGATGATATTCATGCTACCTAGAATGAATTTTTGTGTAAAAATTCCTGATTTGTGCATCTCGCTTCGGCGATTGATGCCCACTGCTACCTATTCTATCGCTACCTTTTGGCTAGCTCCCTTTTCCACTTATCTATGCTAACTTTCCTTCTGCTGCCTATTTTTTCGTGTTTTCTCCGACTCACAAGAGTTCCAGGAGGAAAACTATGCTGTCTGAAATACCTTTTGCTACCTTTTCCGTGGTTTTATGCTACCTGTAGGACTCGTGATTTTGGGGAATTCCGGTTGGACATGGGGACGCTATCTTTCTATTACCTTCAATTTTTCGTGGTTGGAATCCACAATAATAGAATTATTTAAGCTCTCTTGCGTCGATGAATAAGCTACCTATTATTTTATACATCGTTTGACAACAGAAGCTACCTATTTTGATGGAGACAAACTCCATTTCTGGTTTAGAAATGCTCCCTTCCGGTAAATCAGCCACGTGACGGATTCAAGCTCTCTACCTCATTTTACTATCTTTTCAGTAGATAATGTCCTTGATTTTACTGGCTTCACAAATGGCGAAACCTCGGGAAATAGTTATAAATGCTCTGTAAAATCTAGAATTCGAACAATTATCACTTGAAAATAGGGAAACGCGTACATTCTCCCTAGTTCTCTTTATTTCGGGTAGCTACCTCATCCGCTCTCTCTCTCTCTCTCTCTC
>NW_021680522.1:282512-311336 GCF_001412515.2 Diachasma alloeum | reverse complement strand
GGCGTTTTTGTTGCAGGCTTTTTGCACGCTGTATCTTGCAACCAACACCTGGTGACTATTTACTTCACCGTTGGTTGGATTATTTGCTTTTAATCCTGCATTCTAAATACTCCTGTGTGCCGCCTAACCTACAATCCTTCGCTGGTCATCGATTGGCTGTCTCTCTCATTTCCACATCTCCTGTCAGCCCTGGTGAGTGGGTTCTGAACTCAGTGTGTGGAAGCCTGCTTTACCATCTGCCCGTTGCCACCAAAATGGCCGATGGAGACAAGCTGGTGTGTGCCAAGTGTGGCCGTTCTGGAGGTGGCAAATTGGTACTTTGTCGTGATTGCGACTGCAACTTTCATCCTATATGCATGAAAACTCAGATTTTTGTGAATGCAAATGGGTCTAACATACGGATGTGCCAACCGTGCTACACGGCCGAAGGTATGTCTTCTCCGACTCCATCGATGCGCACTCGCGTAGGTTCTGCCAGCTCTACTGGTTCAGGTTCTTCACGCTCTGCCGCAATTAGCCCACTTGTATTGCCGAAATCATCAGTTCCAGAACTAAGTGTTCAGGGTGATCAGTAGTCGACATCTGATATGGCAAACACTAAATACATCCTTGAGACCTTAACGATGATTCGCAAACGTACTGAGAACCTTGATTCTTTTTCCAACAAGCTTTGTTCTGTGCAGTCCGAGCCCTCCTCCGTCAAGTCCGAGCTCTCTTCTGTCAGGTCTAAGTTATCTGCCTTGGACCACCTGCCTGCGCTGGTCAAGCGTGTGGATGATGTTGAGGGCATCGTAGCTGAACACCGTGAAGAGATCCGGGATTTGAAGAAGTCTGTTGCTGATCTCACGGCCAAATTGGATACTTTACCTGCCACCTCTGCTTCGTCCTCGTCCCCTGATGCTGCGACGTTGCAGCGCGTTGTTGCTGCTGTCAACTCTAGCTCCGTTAGTCTTCAGCGCTTTGCAGGGCAGCACCAGGTTGGCACTGAGCTTATCATCTCTGGTTTTCCGGAACGGGAAGGTCTAACTAAACCTCTTCTCTTGGCCTTGGCAGTTCTGCTTTTACTAAAACCTGATCTTGATCCCTCCACTATCTCCAATGCTCGATTTATGAGGAAACCGATGAGTCTGTCTGCCTCAGTTACTGCCTCAAGTGATGCCTTTCAACAACCAGGTAGTCCTCCCCGCTCGCGCGTATCTATTGGTCTCAAACTTACCACCCCCGAGTTGCTTCACGCTATCATTGATGCCAAAAAAGCCAAAGGTAAGCTGATGTTTTCAGCTGTTGACATTACCACTCTGCCATCTTCTTCCTCTCCAGCAGACCCGAACGGTGCTGACTTTCAAGTGAATGTTAACGAGCTCATCTCTACTAAGACCTATAGACTCCTGGGCGAGGCTAGATCTGTCTTAAGACAATCTGGCTTCCGATTCATCTGGACGAGAAATGAGATGGTCTTCGCCAAATACCAGGAGGGAGACTTGGTCTACATGATCAACTCCCTAGCTGACATCGACAGAGTTGCGAGCCTCCACTCTGCTGCATCTTCCTGATCTTCAGCCCCTGGGACTCACTCCTCACGCCAACTGGCATTTCAACAGGCTTCTTCTTCTTCCACACCTCAATCATCAGATGTCAAGTCATTCGGGAGCTCCACTTCAACTACCGGCTCGAATAATCAGCTTCATGCTTCCTGTCTGAATGTAAATTCTCTTCGCCGTCGTCTTGATACTATTAAAAGTTTTCTCAGCTCACAGGCTTTGGTTTATCATATTATTGTGGTCACAGAAACGTGGTTATCAGCTGCCATCCCCAGCTCCATCCTTAATATTCCCAATTATCACTTACTCAGACGTGATCGCAACGAGCATGGCGGTGGTGTTGGCATTTATTATCACGATTCTGTCAAAGCCACGATCATTGCTGCCTCTGACTCTGTCTGGGCGGGTAAGCCAGGGCATGTGGAGTATCTCTTCTGTGAGATACAGCCTGTGGGCACCTCACCGGTCTTCGTTGGAGCCATCTATCGCCCGCCTCATGCTCCCTTCCACGTGCCCGTCAACTTTACTGAGCTCCTGGCGACAGCTCTAAATGGCTACAGCCAGAAACTGATCATGGGTGACTTCAACGCTGACCAGCTGTCTCATTATAATGCTGATGCGCAATACATCCGTTCGCTGATGCATGATCTCTCGCTGAAGTTGGTCAACCATGGTGTCACTCACTCAACTCTAACTTCCTCCACGTGGCTGGATCTCTGTCTCACTGATGACTGCGACACTCTCATGGGTTGGTTCACATCTGTATGTCCCATGGCTGTTGGTCATCACCTCATCTCTGCCTCGATCGCCATAGAAGGTTGCAAGCCGCGTGCAACGGTGGTTGCATCGCGTCAATTGTCACGTCTTCTGAGGGGTGAAGTTATTGTCGACTTCCAGCAGACTCTGCAAGGCTTTCCCCCTGTCTCATCAAATCCTGATGAGCTAGCAGAGGTCTTCACTCACACTTTCTTAGAGTTAGTTGAGACTCATGCTCCGCTGCGTGAGATGCTAATCTCATCAAATCCTGATCAGCTAGCAGAGGTCTTCACTCACACTTTCCTAGAGTTAGTTGAGACTCATGCTCCGCTGCGTGAGATGCTAGTGAATTCGGCAAAGATAGCCCCCTGGCTCAATGATCGTCTTCGACAGTCGTACCGGCACATGTAATATCTCTACAGACGGTTCAAGAGGAGAAGAAGTCTTCTGCGACTGCTTGAGTTTCGCCAGGCTAGAAGCCTCCACCATTCCAAGCTAGCTGAGGCTCGTACTAGCTACTATCATTCTCGACTATTTGGACTATATAGAGCGGCACTGTGGAAGGAGCTTCGAAATCTTGCACTAATACTTGGCACGAGCATAAGGCCTGTCATCTCTGCAGATGTCCTGAATTCTCACTTTGCTGCTGTGTCTACCGTGCCGTCTAGCTTTCAGCCTACTTCCACCTTGAATTGCCCAATGCATGAGTCGCCAGTGGCCCCTGTGAGTGGCCCTTACTCTGCTTCCACGTCGTTCGCCTTCAGCCAAGTGAGCGGGCTCAACATCCAG
Organism: Diachasma alloeum; assembly: GCF_001412515.2. Classification (NCBI taxonomy): domain Eukaryota; kingdom Metazoa; phylum Arthropoda; class Insecta; order Hymenoptera; family Braconidae; genus Diachasma; species Diachasma alloeum. The sequence continues at coordinate 308,250 of NW_021680522.1, read as the reverse complement.
ACTGCGATATCTTCCATCAAATCCAACGCTGTCGGTGCTGATGGAATTTCAAGGAAAATGGTGCTCCACACCCTACCAGTTTTGTCAGAGTGCCTGCTCACCATCATGAATCGATCGTTTCTGGACAGTGTCTTCCCCTCAATTTGGAAAAGGGCTATTATTGTTCCTGTTGGTAAAGTCAGCTCTCCGAAGTCGCCCTCTGACTATCGTCCTATTGCATTGCTGCCTTTTCTAGCGAAAGTCTTAGAGAGATTGGCCTACATCCAATTGTCCTCATTCTTACAGGAAAGTAACCTGTTTGACCCTAGACAATGTGGCTTTAGACCTGGCCACAGTACTCAGACGGCCTTGATGAGGCTTGTCAATGACGTCAAAAGGACTGTTGATGACCATAAAATCACTATCTTGGTTCTCTTCGACTTCTCTAAAGCATTTGATACAGTCTCTCACTCGCTCGTGCTGAGCAAGTTGACGGATCTTGGGCTGTCTGCTGGTGCTGTCGCGTTGTTTCGTTCCTATCTCACTAGACGAGCCCAAGCTGTCAAAGGTGATCATGAGCTCTCCTCTTTTCTCGAGACCAGTGCTGGAGTACCCCAGGGATCCATCCTTGGTCCGCTACTGTTCTCACTCTTCATCAATGACATCGGCTGCTGTGTACATGAAGCTCGACTTCTTCTTTATGCCGACGATTTGCAGATCTACATTGGCTGTGACCCATTCGATCTCCAGTGCAGCATTCAGCGTCTCAATGCCGACATCTCCAGGATCCAGGATTGGGCTATTGCCAATCGTCTGCAATTCAATGTCAGCAAGACTAAGGCAATCATATTGGGTGCTCGACGCTACATCAATTCCATTGACGTCTCTTCTTTGCCTCCCCTGGGCGGCGCTGGTACTGCCATTGAGTTTGTTAGCTCTGTGAGGAATCTGGGGGTCTTCTTTGACAGTAAACTCACCTTCAGCATCCATATTCAGCAGGTCACTGCCAAGATCAATTCAGCATTCTATCAGCTATATAGCCTGCGGAAATATGCTGATGTGCCGTTACGCAAATTGCTGGTCAATGCTCTCATATTCCCTCATATCTTCTACTGTTTGGCTGTGTTGCAAGGGGTGGGTGTGGTGCTGGATCTTCAGCTTCAGCGTCTGATCAATCGTGCCGTACGTTTCGTCACGGGGCTGCCCCGTGATGCGCCAATTTCTGCTGCCAGGCGGGATCTTGGCTGGCTGACGATCTCAGGCTACAGGGCATCCACGATTGCGTCCATCATGTACCATGTACTGCGCACTGGAAACCCTGCATATCTCGCTGAACTCTTTGCAATATACTCCACTGCTAGTCCTCGCCGTCATGCCCTTGCTCAACAGGCCTTGGTTGTCCCCATTTTCCGGACTGACACTTTCAGAGTTGCCGTCGCTGTTACTGGTCCTGAGGTATGGAACAACATCCCTACCCAGATCAGGGAGATGCCCTCATTCGCTTCCTTTAAGCGAGAACTGTGTAGATCTTGATGAATCATCGTAATTCAGTTGGCCATTTGCTCGTGTCTTATAATCTGTTCAATGCACTTGCTCATTCTGTAGCCTCTTGTCTTAATTTTTTTGCTTCATGTCTTGCTTTGTTTTATTTTACTGCTTCTTATATGAGTATGTAGTTTTCGATGTAATCACTTTGTTCAATTTTCTGAACAATAAAGATCTAATCTAATCTAAACTCTCTCTCTCTTACTCCCTTCCTCCCTCCCTACTTCACGTTAGATTTAAATATCGTCTAAAGGTACGTAATGATTTACGTCGAAGGTTCAGATCAGAATACTTGGGTCAACTGTTACATAGAAGAGACTGGAAAAGCGATACTGTTGGTGTGGGAGACGTTGTCGTGATAAGTAACGTCAACAAGAAGAGAGTCTTTTGGCCTTGACATTGAAGTCCCTGGTAAAGATGGTCACGTGAGAGTAGTGAGACTGAAGACAGAGAAAAAAGAATTCATTCGCCCTATCCAAAGTCTCCGTCCATTCGAGATGCCGACTGGAAATGAAAACGTCATCTTGAGATTTGAGAAAAATCAACGATCTTCATCACGATCAAGGCTGTCCTCAATGAAAGGACGAAAGGTGAGTCAGTCACCACTAGTGGAATCACCAGTAGGCGATACGACTAGTGGTGACTAGATACACCGCTAAGACTACGGTTCCAGATCTGGCTGAGAATGTTAGAGTGAGAGCACGACTAAAGATTGAAACTACTAGAAGTGGTCATATCGTTAAATTGCGTAAAAGGTTATCATATTAGAATTGATTTTATTAACGTTTATTGGTTTTATTTTGTGTTAATTTTCTTTTTCTTTTGTCGTAACACAAGATGGGAGAATCTTAAGAATTAGAAAATATTATTTTGGATTTTTATTATTATTATTTTTTTATTCGTTATTATGAGCATCTAGGAATAGAAAAAAAAATACTAAAAATAGTCGCATGGGCGGTAAAAAATGGAAAATTTTGACGCTCAATTAATCAAAATCAGACAAATAGAACTCGAATTATTGGAAAAAAAGGAAAAATGTGAAAAAAATTACGTCTTTGAACTGGGCGGCCGAAAAAATCTGAAAAAATTTGGGAGATAGTTTTTCAAATTCCCCAATCCTAGAAAAAATCGCCATTCATTTGCAAGAGGGTGAGGGTCAGCGATTGACTCATTTCACGTGGAATACCTCATATGTAATCCTTTTGAGTATAAAAGAGAGGCGTTGTGTTTCAGGAATTTAAAGAAGGAGTTTTGTCATCCCTTCCCCATGTAAATAACAGTACAGGTATAACAATTGAGCATTGGTGAGAATTTGTGGTAATTTTGGAGGTTTTGTTCATTTTCATCCTTCTTAAATAAAACGACTGGCACCTAGAAGGTCACAGGGGTGTCGACAATTATCTATAGGTGGTTTGTATTCAATTGAACATTTTTCTATTAATTGGAGTATCTGAAATTCGTCACAAACATTTTTTGGTGAAACCTGCCTCAAAAGTGCACTTTTCGAAACGGGTTAAAGTGCGTAAAGCGGTTGTTTTCCGTACGCTGTGCGTAAAGTTTATGAGCGTGCGTAAAGCGAAGTTCGTGTTGGATTCACTTTATGCACGCTTTTGAACTTTGCACACTCGTGCACAAAAACGACCATAATACCCCCACTTCCGTTCCGAGCGGTGAACTCGGCAGATACTACAAAAAATGAAATGCGTTGCGTATGGTGGTAAAGAAGTGGAACTTTACGCACTAGTAATACGATATACTATGTTGCTTCCGAATTGAAGCCTTGTCTTTGACCGAATTGTCAATTATCTAATTTTGAGTGCAAATGGCGCAAAATATCATGAAACGTGAAGAAATGACGTTTTTAGGGTCATGTCTGTTTGTATGTATGTGACAATTTGGGTTTTTTTGTTTTTCGAAGATATTCGATTGTATATTTGATATACAGTAGACTCTCGCTGGTTGCTCAGAGTTGATTTAACGTTCCACAATACACGAAAAACTCGAAATAGAATTCAAAATTTTGATTAAGAGTTAATACCATTGAGTCACATTAGTAGTATATAAAATTTTGGGCCAATTGATTCAATACATTTTGGTATGGAGTAATTTAACTGAAATATTTTTTGGCAAAAAATGAAACATGTTCATTCCATCAATAATTTTCGGATCTGTATGACTCAAGAAGTCATCTACCATGAAATTACGTTTTCGTCACCGAGGCCCGATAAATGGTGGTTACTGGAGCTCCGTTGGGAGGGGTCAATAGCGTTGAATACTACAGTTCTATAATCGGTGGTCCAAGGATGGTAAGTGGAGAACCAGGTATGGTAAGTCTCACTTACTACTCCAAGGACCGATAAAGTGCGACGTGAAGTGAGCGGATCGAATCGTCACTTGGGCATGCGCTCTGGGTTCGGGAAAATGTATAGTCTAGTAAGATTTACAACGCCCTTAGCGGCCTTCTCTGTAACCTAACCCACCGATAATATAAGTGGGAGTCGCTATATTATTGTGCATCGTTGTACATCGGATGACTGTTCAGGAGAAAATTGTGACGAAATTCGGGGAAAAATAGAAGAAAATGGAGAATTTTTATTGTCCCAGATAGTGATGAAAGCGATCAGGAAGTACTGTCTCATGACATGTTTAGTGATACGGACATTGTGAGTAAGATATCGTTTGTATTTTTGTTTAAATTGATAATCATAACTTTGATAAGCAAATAAGGAGATATATATTTCCTTATATGTAAATATAAGAAATTTGTTAAAAGCAGATATAAGATAAAACGAATATTTACGATTGATGAAGAAAAAGATAATTTTAAAGTTTTTGATCCACTTCCGGTTGATATTTTTGTTCGAAAAAAGTTAATTCGCAAAATATCAGTGTTTTTATGTTCAGTTCCTGTTCGAAACAAATGAAGCAAGTGGATAATCGCAATTTTCTGTATATGGGTATAGTTAATGTTGCCAACAAATTTGCAATATGCTTCCGAATGGATTCTCTATTTTTGAAATTTATTACTCTTATTTGTTCTTGTTTTGAATAGTGAGACGCATATGACTCTCTTATGATGACTCTTATTATGACATCTATGTGACCACACATGACCCTATATAAGCCCACATGACTGCATATCACTCCATATAGCTCTCTATGACCCCTATATGACTCTTGTATGGCGTGATGCGATCCTTGTATTACCCCATCGCACCATATGACTCCATATGACCCCATATGGCCTGCATATAACCCCATATGACCTCCATATAGCCCCATATAAGCACATATGACCCCCATATGACCTCCATATGACATAAACTTCATAGTGCTACTATGCAACTTGATAAATTGTTATGCTGTTTTCATCATCTTTGCACTTCATCGAGAAAGTATCAAAACAACCTTTCTGAGTCATGATTTCATTAATATAACTGACAATTTTTCCACTTTATCATTAAAAAAATGAAAAAAAAAATTTCACAAACTATATGCTGTAGCTCAACAGTGATAGATGCGATCCGCATCATATTCTGATAGAATCAAGAGGCTGTCAATGTTAGGAACGTGTTCAGGTGGTTTAAATAATCAAAAAGTTGATGATCAAATGTGTTTCGGCGAGAGATAAACAAAAACCGATGGAGAGCCGGGATTCGGGAAAGGGTTGAGAAGTTCACCAAAGAATAAATGTCAAGGTGCGCGTGGGTAGAGTTACAATAAAAAACGATATATTTGTCAATATATACACAAAAGTCAGAAAATATCTGTGTTAACGTAAACACCGTCAATTAACAATTGAGATAAAGCACGATAGAGATTTGTCACGCTTGAGATGTTCACAATCATTTGAGATTTAATCGCGGAGCGAGATTTGCACGATGCACACTTGACACATGGCGATTAGAGAAGAAGGCGGAAGTGACGAGATAAGACAAGTGTCGCGGCAGGTGTCGTCGGTCCCAATTAATTGGATACGGTCGGTAACCCAGGTCTGTGTCCAGGAGGTGCTGCCGCTCGTGGTCAGCGGACCAACCTGCCGTGACGTGAGGCTGAAGCCTCAATATTCTCCCCCCGTCAGCAACTTGTTGGTGACCAGGTTCTCGAGAAAGTCATGATAGAGCCTGCAACACGAAACAGAGAAGATCAACAATGTCAACAGAGACTAGCTTCAGAATCAGCTGGTGGAGATTGGCAACGGAACTAGCTTGGAGATCGGCCGAGTCAATATCGTCGTTGCTGTCCTGATGGTCACAACTCTGGAGAGACCATCCTTCCCAGGGTGTAGAGCTGTGACCCGAGCTAGAGGCCACTTCGCTGGCGGGAACCTCTCATCGGAGAGCAGAACCACAGAGCCGATGCGAATCTCGTTGGACGAATGGTGCCACTTGGAGATGGAGTGAAGCTGCTGCAGTTATCCTGTAGACCACTGCTTCCACAAATACTGCAGCCTCTGCTGAATCAGTTGCCATCTTGAGAGCGGTCCAACGTTGAGATAGTCCAGTGAAGGTTCCGGTAGAGCTATTGGAGCTTCTCCAATCAAGAAATGCCCCGGAGTGAGACACAACACATCGTCGGGGTCTTCAGAGAGAGCCTGTAGAGGTCTGGAGTTGAGCACAGCTTCAATTTGGGTAAGCAGCATAGAGAGTTCCTCGAACGTCAGTGTAGTATCCCGGATCATTCGAGAGAGATGATACTTCACTGATTTTACCGCTGCTTCCCATTTTCTTCCAAAAAGAGGGGCCCCAGGTGGATTGAAGGACCACTGAGTGCCGTCCTTCAGGCAGACTGCTGAGAGATGCAGGAACTCCTTTGATCCAGCTGAGAACAACCTCTTCAGCTCCTTGTCAGCACCGATGAAGTTCGTACTACAATCACTGAAGAGGTTTCTGCAACGACCTCGACGACTCACGAATCTTCGATAGGCAGCGATGAACCCATCAGCAGAGTAGTCGGTGGCAGCTTCCAGATGAAATGCTCACGTGGCTATGCAAACGAAAATCACTAACGAACCCTTTTGGGTTTTATGACCACGCCCCTTCCACGTCTTGATGGACACTGGTCCAGCATAATCTACACCAGTGTCAAAGAATGCACGTCCTGGAGACAGACGTACCGGTGGAAGCTCCCTCATCAGTTGCTGAGCACGTACTCCACGTTGGCGCGCACATTCCACGCACTTGAGAATGAAGCATCTTACTGGCGGTCTTCCTCCAATAATCCAGTAAGACCTCCTGAGATGCGTCAACGTGAGTTGAGTTCCCCCACGCAGCGTTCGCTGATGAGAGTCCCTAATGAGAAGTTCAGCCAGCTCGGAATCTTTAGGGACGATCGCTTGTTGTTTACTCTCTGGGTGCAGGTTAGAGAACTTCAATCTCCCGCCCACTCGTAGAACACCTTGATGGTCTATGAAGGCAGTCAGTTTGATTAACGTATGAGATCTCCCAAGTTATTAACCACGATAGACGATGCTGCACTTCGACTGTAGATAATGAGCCTGAGTGGCTCTGACCGAATACAGCCTAGCTGCTTCGATGCCCTCAGGACTGAGTGTATCCACGAGAGTTTCACCTGGTTTCCTCCTCATCCGAGCAACCACACGTTGACAAATTGCTGTTATGCGCAGTAATTTGTAGAGAGAGGAGTACTTGGTGATGAGATCCCAGAGAGTAGGGCCTGTTGAGACAGTGAATATTGATCCGGGCTTCTCTTAAAGATTCGTTGACGGGTCTAGTTTGGCATTCTCTTTCGGCCACTGAGAGGAGTCAAATTGTAGCCACTTCGGACTCATCCACCACAACTTATGAGCACCGAGTTGAGCCACAGTAATGCCACGAGAAGCACAATCGGCGGGATTCTCTTTACCGCTGATGTATCTCCACTTTGCTTCTTGCACCAGTTCCTGTATGCTGGCTACCCTGTTATGCACATATTCCTTCCACCGGGAGGAATGAGAGCTGATCCATGCCAGGGTAACAGCTGAGTCTGCCCACAGAAACACAGGAGCATTATCAAGGTTGAGTTGATCACGCATATACCTTGTGAGTTTCGCCAGCATGACTGCGGCATTGAGCTCAAGTCTCGGAATGGTGAGTTGCTTAAGAGGAGCCACCTTGGTTTTAGCAGTAGCTAAAGAGATACTCACACCATCCGAGCTTGTCACCTTCAAATATATCACCGCAGCCATCGCTGCTTGCGATGCGTCTCAGAACCCGTGTATTTCCACCAGAGCATCCTTCTCCACTCCAAGCCAACGAGGAATAGAGATATTTTTGACCTCAGACAGCTCCTTACGGAATTGGGTCCACTTGTCCGAGATTTGTGGTGAGAGCGCATCATCCCAGTCCAGCTTCTCAACCCAGAGACGCTGTAGGAGTGCTTTTGCCCTAATCACCACAGGAGAAGGTAGACCCAGAGGGTTGAATAACTGAGCTATCTCAGATAACATGTTCCTCTTCGTCACCTTCGTGTTGGCCGGAAGGTGGATCGAGAACTTGAATTGGTCTGTGTTTGAATCTTACTGCAGACCAATAATCTTCATGATGGAATCCTCTAGCAGCTTATGATCCTGAGAGACACCTATTGGATTCAAAGGTCTGAGCAGAGACGAACTGATGTTACGCCACTTTGCTAGAGGGAAACCACCAGCTAAGCAAAGACCCCTGACTTGCTTGAAGACTTCTAGAAGATCACTCTCCTCTTCAGCACCACCACAGATGTCATCCACGTATCTTCCACTTGTCAACGGAGAGATTGCTAGAGGAAAACGATGTCCTTCATCCGCGACCACTTGGTTGAGAACTTTACAGGCTAAGAATGGGGCCGATTTAGTCCCGTAGGTCACGGTGGTGAACTGATAAGTATTGATCTGACCTTGAGAATTCCGTTGCAGAATCTGTTGAAGGTGCCAGTCCTCACGATGCACCTTGATTTGACGGAACATCTTCGTGATGTTCGTCATGAAAATGTACTTGCTCCGCCTGAATGAGAGCAGCACGTCAGAGATATTCTTCTGCAGTTTGGCTCCAGTACATTGGATGTCATTGAGAGACACCCCTGAGCTGGTCTTACTGGAGCCGTTGAACACTACCCTCAGCTGCATTATTTCACTACTTTCCCTGAGAACACCATGATGAGGAAAGTAGTACATAGGAGTTGACGAATGAGCTTGCCTATGAGCAGAACACCGAGTGGAGACATGAGCCGACTGCTTCTCCTCAGGGACCCTCAACCCTCCTGAAGCCGAAGCCCCATGTGCCAAGGTCATCCCATCAGATCGACAGACGAACTTCAAGCTCCCGGCATTCCTCGAATCAGTTAAGGCTGGAACACGCACCATGTGTCCCAGATCTTCATACTCATTGAGGAAAGCACTATATAGGTGAAGGGTCCGTTGATCCTTCTCCGTTCTCCGAAACAGGATGGAGAGACACGCTTTAGCTCGACCATAAGAGTCGCCAAGCTCTGTCGGAGAACGTGTAAGAGGCAGGCGAACCACATAGCGCCCTGAGCTATCTCGTGAATATGTGCGCTGGAAAAACTCCTCACATTCTGCCTCTTCTTTCGTGAGATCACTATCTTCGGCTTTTGGGACTTCCTCCTGCAGCCAGAACGAGGTGAGAAGGTCGTAGAGTTCCTCATTGCTGACTGCAATGTGATCAGAGCTGGTCACCATCGGAATCACCGCTGAAGTAGGTCCTAATATCACCCAACTGAAGATAGTGTGCATTGCTATAGGGGAGTCTGAAGGCCCCTTGATGATCTTTGGCTCCACAATTGATCCGAAGAAATCCGCGCCAACGAGAAGGTCAATAGATCTTGGCTCCATGTATGCCGGATCAGCTAACTTCAGTCTCTCGAGATGGCCCCAAGCTTGAGTATCCGAGACTGAGAACGACGGCAACGATGATGTGAGATGGTCAAGAATGTAGGCCTTAATCTGAAGATGTTTGTCTGAGTGCAGAGACTTCAGACAGAACTGAGAGAATTCCTTTGAGTATGACCTTGATCCACCAATACCAACGACAGGTAGCAAAGCTGCAGACTTCAACAAACCTAGCTTCACCGCAAGACTATCTGTAACAAATGATAACTGAGATCCAGGATCCAACAACATCCGAACTTCACAGCAACATCCATTCTCTGAAATGAGTGAAGCTACCGCTGTTGCGAGAAGAACACCTGGTCTGAGTTGAGATGACGATTCATGAACTGATAATGCTACAGATGGAGAATCACTTGACAGCGACGGCCGTAGAGAACGTTCTGAAGTTACTGGAGCCGCTGTCGATGAAGTGTTTGGTTGAGAAGATCACTGCTCCACTGATGAAGGTCCCGGAACAGCGGACTGTATAGGACGGGTACCAGACTGAGACCACTGACCTTGAGACTTCAACTGGTCTGGTTGAGATGTCTCTAGAGGACCATTCTGAGGGCGTGTGATGTGGATCATCGAGTGGTGGCGTTTGTCACATACAACGCACATCTTCGTGGTCCTACAGGCACAAATGGAGTGCTTCCCCAAGCAGTTGAAGCAGAGGTACTTCTTCTCGATGAACTCCTTCCTCTTTTCCGGCGACAACTGCTTGAACTTGGGGCATTTATCGATGGAATACTCCTCTTCACACATGGAGCAGGCATTGGCGGTCATGTCTGCCCATGACTGCGAACTCGACCCGCGAACCTGTTGAACTGCACTGCCAGTTGAGACATTCAGCACCTTTGCTGGCTTTGCTTTGAGTGGTTGAGAGGGCACACTCGAAGTTGGCGTTGTGAGAGCGTGCAGAGGATGCAGCTCAATTCTCTCCCTAGCTCTTGCTCTGCTCAACATGAACTCCCTGAGTTCCGCGTACGTTGAAAAGGTGGTGGTGGAGCCGATCTTAACTTCTCACACCTATAACGTCTTAACATCCAACCAGCTGGAGATGATATGCACCAAGACGTCGTCCCAGTGCTCGACAGGGCGCCCCAACAACTTCAGAGCATTGAGAGCTTCGGTAGTGGAGTTGAGGAGAGCATTAAACTCTTTGTCCTCTCGGAGTAGAGAACAACCTTTCCAACTGGGTAGAGATAAGGAGACGTTCATTGTCGTATCTCACGATAAGCATATCCCAGGCTGGAATGAATGAGTCTTGAGCTACTGGCAGAGTTGAGATCAACTGCTTTGGTTCGCCAGCAAGAGAAGTCAAGAGATAATGGAATTTCTCGACCGTAGAGAGGTTATTGTTGCCGACGACCATCGAGAGGAAAAGATCTTTGAAGGGTGTCCACTCGGAGAAGTCCCGTGAGAAGGTAGGCAGCGAGATCTTCAGGAATTGCCTTTGAGTCACCTGAGCAGACGGAACTGGTGCAGCGGGTCGACGAAACGACTCCGAGAGGTCCACGGTCTCATCAATGGACTTGATTAGTCCAATGAATGACGTACGAGCCGTGGAGTACCGCTGCAGACAGATATCGTATACCCCCTGCTTCACGTAATCGTGCTCGAAGACCTTCGCGCTATCCTTCCCAGTGAGCAGCCTCACGTGCTGCTCCTCGAATTGGCTCCAGTAGTTCTCCAGAATATTCAGCTTCGACTGCAACTCCGTAACTGAGAGCTCTTTCACTGCCGCTGACGATGATTCCGTGTGGAGAGACTCAATAAACTTCCCCCTACTGGCTTGAATAAATATCATCCCTGTGAAAGACATGCTCACCCGATAGCGAATACAAATTCAGCGAACANAGACCTTCGCGCTATCCTTCCCAGTGAGCAGCCTCACGTGCTGCTCCTCGAATTGGCTCCAGTAGTTCTCCAGAATATTCAGCTTCGACTGCAACTCCGTAACTGAGAGCTCTTTCACTGCCGCTGACGATGATTCCGTGTGGAGAGACTCAATAAACTTCCCCCTACTGGCTTGAATAAATATCATCCCTGTGAAAGACATGCTCACCCGATAGCGAATACAAATTCAGCGAACAGGGAAGCACAAAAAAAAAAAACCCGTAGCGAACGCGACACTGGAGAAAAGCACAGCCAATAGCGAAAAAATTGAAATTAAGCAGAAGCAGCAGCGAAGTTCAGGGAAAATCAATAGAGAAAAATAACAATAATAATTGACTACCCTGTGAGAAGGTCCGATGGCAGCAGTAATAGTCGTAGAACTTCAGCAAACAGCGAGAAGAATAAAAAAATCTGCTTCTGAAGTGCTGGAGAAAATATCAGGGCGCCTCAGGTTGAGTGTCACTGCTGGAGTCACACAATTCAGTGGTGCGCACAAATGTCAAAAGTCTGAGATGAGCACCACTGCCCTGCTACGTCACGCAGGGGAGGAGCCACGTGGGAGGAGTCAATCGGCGGAGTCGGTGGGTGGAGCAAAGGAGGTGGAGCCGACACACGAATTCCCGCGCTTTTCCACCGACACCACGCGCACTAATGTTTCACAAAAAAACCAATGTTCTCTTTTCCCGATTTATCCGGCGCGAAGGACCAAATATTTCGGCGAGAGTTAAACAAAAACCGATGGCGAGCTGGGATTCGGGAAAGGGTTGAGAAGTTCACCAAAGAATAAATGTCACTGTGCGCATGGGTAGAGTCACAATAAAAAACTATATATTTCTCAATATATACACAAAAGTCAGAAAATATCTGTGTTAACTTAATCACCGTCAATTAACAATTGAGATAAAGTACGATAGAGATTTATCACGGTTGAAATATTCACAATAATTTGAGATTTTAATCGCGGAGCGAGATTTGCACGATGCACACTTGACACACGGCGATTAGAAAAAAAGGCGGAAGTGACGAGATGAGACAAGTGTCGCGGCAGGTGTCGTCGGTCCCAATTAATTGGATACGGTCAGTAACCCAGGTCCGTGTCCAGGAGGTGCTGCCGCTCATGGTCAGCGGACCAACCTGCCGTGACGTGGGCTGAAGCCTCAACAAAATAGATGTTTAATGATAAACTTGCGAATAATACAAAATAGAACTTGTAGCCTACAGCCATGTTGTCAATACAAACTTGAACGTAGCACCAAGCCAACTTGAAAAAAATAAATACAGCTGACACTCCTTACGCATGGGCGCGCTATTCAAAATGATATTTTCTAACTCTTAACATTCTCCCATCTTGTGTTACGACAAAAGAAAAAGAAAATTAACACAACATAAATCCAAAAAACGTTAATAAAATCAATTCTAATACGATAATCTTTTAGGCAATTTAACGATACGATCACTTCTAGTAGTCTAAGTCTTTGGTCGTGCTCTCTCTCCAACATTCTCAGCCAGATCTAGAACCGTGGTTTTAGCGTTGTATCTAGTCACCAGTAGGCGATACGGCTAGGTACACCGCTAAGACTACGGTTCCAGATCTGGGTGTCACACGCGGTCTTATGGGCGTCACATTGGGTCATATGTGCTTATATGGGGTTGTATGGAGGCCATATGGGGTCATATGGAGTCATATATAGGTCTTAAATGAGAGTCATATGTGGACGTCCGCATGAAAAGGGACCACTTTGTCTATATGGAGTTATGTATATTCTGATAATATGTATAACATTCCGCACAGTTTGACCCCAAAATGATCCTCATAGGGTGATAAATGACGTCGCCGGAGCAAATGAAAGAAACACTTTAACATGAGCGTAAATGGGAGTTGCTGAGACAAAAACGTGAACATCTCGGAAACTAGAATCCACAAAGTGGTCCGTTTTCATGCGGACGTCCACATATGGAATCATATGGTGCTATGGAGTCATACAGGGATCGCATCAGCCCATACAAGAGTCATATGGGGGTCATACAGGGCTATATGGAGTGATATGCAGTCATGTGGGCTTATATAGGGTCATGTGGGGTCACATAGATATCACATGGAGCCAGATAGGGTCATATGCGGGTTCTATTGGTTCATAAAAGGGTAATATAGGGATCATAAGAGAGTCATATGCGTCTCACTATTCAAAACAATAAAAAATAAGAGTAATAAATTTCAAAAATAGAGAATCCATTTGGAAGCATATTGCAAATTTGTTGGTAACATTAGCTATACCCATATACAGAAAAGGCCGTGGCTATTTGCACCGTGCATGTCACACGGATGCGTCGCACACGCAGGCATCTCACACGCATGCATCTCGCACGCATGCGTCTCACACGCAGGCGTGTCATACGCAGGCGTGTCACACGCAGGGAATTTCGGGGTTTGGCGGGTCACACGCATAGAATTCTGGGGTTTGGCGTATCACACGCAGAAGGGAAAAAGTGATTCAGGGTGTCACACGCAGAAGGGGAAAAGTGGTTCAGCATGTCACACACAGAAGGGGAATAGTGGTTCAGCGTGTCACACACAGAAGGGGAAAAGTGGTTCAGCGTGTCACACGCAGAAGGGGAAAAGTGGTTCAGCGTGTCACACGCAGAAGGGGAATAGTGGTTCAGCGTGTCACACACAGAAGGGGAAAAGTGGTTCAGGGTGTCACACGCAGAAGGGGAAAAGTGGTTCAGCGTGTCACACGCAGAAGGGGAATAGTGGTTCAGCGTGTCACACACAGAAGGGGAAAAGTGGTTCAGGGTGTCACACGCAGAAGGGGAAAAGTGGTTCAGCGTGTCACACGCAGAAGGGGAATAGTGGTTCAGCGTGTCACACACAGAAGGGGAAAAGTGGTTCAGGGTGTCACACGCAGAAGGGGAAAAGTGGTTCAGCGTGTCACACGCAGAAGGGGAATAGTGGTTCAGCGTGTCACACACAGAAGGGGAAAAGTGGTTCAGGGTGTCACACGCAGAAGGGGAAAAGTGGTTCAGCGTGTCACACGCAGAAGGGGAATAGTGGTTCAGCGTGTCACACACAGAAGGGGAAAAGTGGTTCAGGGTGTCACACGCAGAAGGGGAAAAGTGGTTCAGCGTGTCACACGCAGAAGGGGAATAGTGGTTCGGCGCGTCACACGCAGAAGGGGAAAAGTGGTTCAGCGTGTCACACGCAGAAGGGGAATAGTGGTTCGGCGTGTCACACACAGAAGGGGAAAAGTGGTTCAGGGTGTCACACGCAGAAGGGGAAAAGTGGTTCAGCGTGTCACACGCAGAAGGGGAATGGTGATTCGGCGCGTCACACGCAGAAGGGGAAAAGTGGTTCAGCGTGTCACACGCAGAAGGGGAATAGTGGTTTGGCGTGTTACACGCAGAAGGCGAATGGTGGTTTAGCGTGTCGCACGCAGAAGGGGAAAAGTGATCCGGCGTATCACACGCAGAAAGGGAATAGTCATCTGACGTGTCATAAGCAGAAGGGGAAAAGTGGTTCAACGTGTCACACGCAGAAAGGGAAAAGTGGTTCAGCGTGTCACACGCAGAAAGGGAAAAGTGGTTCAGCGTGTCACACGCAGAAAGGGAAAAGTGGTTCAGCGTGTCACACGCAGAAGGGGAAAAGTGTTTTGGCGTGTCACACGCAGAAGGGGAAAAGTTCTTCAGCGTGTCACACGCAGAAGGGGAAAAGTGTTTTGGCATGTCACACGCAGAAGGGGAAAAGTGCTTCAGCGTGTCACACGCAGAAGGGGAAAAGTGTTTTGGCGTATCACACGCAGAAGGCGAAAAGCGGTTTGGCGTGTAACACGCAGCAGGGGAATAGTGAATTGACGTGTCTCTTCTGCGTGTGACACGCTGAACCACTTTTCCCCTTCTGCGTGTAACACGCTGAACCATTTGTCCCCTTCTGCGTGTGACACGCCGAACCACTTTTCCCCTTCTGCGTATGATACCCTGAACCACTGTTCCGCTTCTGCGTATAACATGCCAAAAACTTTTCCCCTTCTGCGTGTGACACGCTGAACCACTTTTCCTCTTCTGCGTGTGACACGCCAAAACACTTTTCCGCTTCTGCGTGTGACACGCCAAAACAGTTTTCTCCTTCTGCGTGTGATACGCTGAACCACTTTTCCCCTTCTGCGTGTGACACGCCAAACTCCGGAATTCCCTGCGTGTGACCCGCCAAACCCCGAAATTCCCTGCGTGTGAGACGCATGCGTGTGAGACGCATGTGTGTGACACGCACGGTGCAAATAGCCACGGCCTACAGAAAATTGCGATTGTCCACTTGCTTCATTTGTTTCAAATAGGAACTGAATACTGATATTTTGCTAATTAACCTTTTTCGAACAAAAATATCAACCTGAAGTGGATCAAAAACTTTTAAATTATCTTTTTCTTTATCAATCATAAATATTCGTTTTATCTTATATCTGCTTTTAAAAAATGTCTTATATTTGCATATAAGGAAATATATATCTCCTTATTTGCTTATCAAAGTTATGATTATCAATTTACACAAAAATACAAACGATATCTTACTCACAATGTCCGTATCACTAAACATGTCATGAGACATTACTTACTGATCGCTTTCATCACTATCTGGGACAATAAAATTCTCCATTTTCTTCTATTTTTCCCCGAATTTCGTCACAATTTTCTCCTGAACAGTCATCCGTTGTACAACGATGCACAACAATAATATGGCGACTACCACTTATATTATCGGCGGGTTAGGTTACAGAGAAGGCCGCTAAGGGCACTGTAAATCTTACTAGACTATAAATTTTCCCGAACGCAGAGCGTATGCTCAAGTGACGATTCGATCCGCTCACTTTACATCGCACTTTATCGGTCCTTGGAGTGGTAAGTGAGATTCACCATACCTGGTTCTCCACTTACCATCCTTAGACCACCGATTATAGAACTGCAGTATTCAACGCTATTTACCCCCTCCGAACGGAGCCCCAGTAACTACCATTTATAATTTCATGGTAAATGACTTCTTGAGTCAAACAGATCCGAAAATTATTGATGGAATGAACATGTTTCATTTTTTGCCAAAAAATATTTTCAGTTAAATTGCTCCATACCAAAATCTATTGAATCAATTAGCCCAAAATTTTATATCCTGCTAGTGTGACTCAATGGTATTAACTATTAATCAAAATTTTGAATTCTCTTTCTACTTTTACGTGTATTGTGGAAAGTTAAATCAACTCTGAGCAACTAGCGAGAGTCTACTGTATATCAAATATATAATCGAATATCTTCGAAAAACCGAAAATCCAAATTGTCACATACATACAAACAGACATGACCCTAGAAACATCATTTTCTCACGTTTCGTAATATTTGAAGCCATTTGCACTCAAAATTAGAAAATTGACAAATCGGTCAAAGACAAAGCTTCAATTCGGAAGCAACATAGTATATCGTATTACTAGTGGGTAAAGTTCCACTTCTTTACCACCATACGTAACACATTCATTTTTTGTGGTATTTGCCGAGTTCACTGCTCGGAACGGTAGTGAGGGTATTGTGGTCGTTTTTGTGCACGAGGGCGCAAAGTTTAAAAGCGTGCATAAAGTGAATCTAACTCGAACTTTGCTTTACGCACGCTCATAAACTTTACGCATGACGTGCGGAAAACAATCACTTTACGCACTTTAACCCGTTTCGAAAAGTGCACTTTTGAGGCAGGTTTCACAAAATAATGTATGTGACGAATTTCAGATTCTTCAATTAATTAAAAAATATTCAATTGAATACAAACCACCTATAGATAATTGTCGACGCCCCTGTGACCTTCTAGGTGCGAGTCATTTCATTTAAGAAGGATGAAAATGAATAAAACCTTCAAAATTACGACAAATTCTCACCAATGTTCAATTGTTATACCCGTACTATTATTTACAAGGGGAAGGGATGACAAAACTCCTTCTTCAAATCCCTGAAATACAACGCCTCTCTTTTATACTCAAAAGTAATACATATGAGTTATTCCACGTGAAATGAGTCAATCCCTGACCCTCACCCGCTTGCAAATGAATGGCGATTTTTTCTACGATCGGAAGTTGAACTTCTACTATGTTACTATGTTGCTTCCGAATTGAAGCCTTGTCTTTGACCGATTTGTCAATTTTCTAATTTTGAGTGCAACGGAAGTTGAAAAACTATCTCCCAAATTTTTTCACATTTTTCCGTTTTTTCCAATAGCTCGAGTTCTATTTGTCCGATTCTGATTTATTAAGCGTCAAAATTTTCCATTTTGTACCGCCTATGCGACAATTTTTTGTATTTTTTTTTCTATTCCTAGATGCTCATAATAACGAATTTTCGAGAAAAAAAGTTGAAAAACTTGAATTTTGCAAATTACATCACAGTTGATATTCAAAAATTTTTTTTCAGTAATTTTCATAATCAAAACAAGTATTTTGAGCTGTCATTCAAGTTGGGCATCCTCCTGGATCTATGTTATTTTTAATTTTTTCTTTTGGAAATTTCCCAAATTTGGTCAAAACACCACAAAACGACTTCGACTATGTATCGAAAAAAAATGTAATATATAGGTATACAATCAAATTCACTTCATACTGTCCATAATCAAAGTCAATCAACGCCATTTTGAAGTGTTGCGACCAAATTTACGGAATTTCGAAAAGAAAAAATTGAAAATAAAATAGATCCAGGACCCTGCCCAACTTGTCTGATGGCTCAAAATACTTGTTTTGATTATAAGAATTACTGAAAAAAAATGAAACAAATCATCCGTGACGTAATTTGTATAATTCAAGTTTTTCATCTTTTTTATTCGAAAAGTCGTTATTATGCGCATCTAGAGATCGAAAAAAAAATTTCACTAAAAATATTCTTATATACTGGCTCTTACAAAAGAAGTAACCTCAGGTCTTGGCCCGAGCCAGCCCTCCCACTCTGCAGCCGACCACCACTCTTACTCGCGCATGTGCTTCGGCCTTCAGTCATATCCCTCCGCGCGCGCCAACTTCGACCGGCATTCTATTCAAAGAAAACCCAAGCGGGAATTGACAAACAAACTAATTAAGGATTTCCAAGTATCTTTTATAGTCTTGTACAGACCACACTATAGGTTAAACAATTTTCAATCATCAAATTAGTCAATTAAATTGCGTGGAAAAAATCTGAAAAAAATCATAAATATTCAGCGTCATTCACATAATATTTTGTACAGAATTATTATTTTTCAAAACATTCGTTGTTCATAAGAAATGAATGAATTTATTTAAACTTTTGGAAACCTAATTTTTTTAAGCATGAAATCGATTGTTGGTCAAATTCTTGGTATCAATAAATTTGTTACGTTTCCAAACAAATGATATTTGTGGTGGAAAATTGATTGTTGTGTAACGTTTTTGGTGTTTGAGTCATTCACTGCAATAATCCTAAATGACTCAAACTGAGTGAATGGTGCCTGCCACTATTCACTATGGAATTATCTTCCTTTCCGAGGGCCGTTACTCCCTGTAGTCCAACTAAACTCCGCGTGGGTTACACTCGTGTCAGGAATAATTGAGGATATTAGGAAGGTTCACTAAATAAACACTCCGGGTTAATCGGTAAAAGCTACTTCTATATTCTAGAACGATTAACTATGGTGATACACTATTCCAAAGCGGTTTCGGGCCGGTATACGCGATTCTAAATGATCGGTTCGTTGTTGGTGGGTTTGGAGATGCGCTCCATTCTACTACCGATCGTACTCTGGACGCTAGGGAGACCAGAAAGACGCTCAAGACCCGAAAATGATGAGCTAAGCAGTCCCACAATTGCAATTTTTTAATTCTTTCATGAATTTTCTCTCTAGACTGAACTTTCTATTTTTTTTCAGATTTTTAAAATTTTTTCTAACGGTTCTATATCGAGATTCAAATTCATACCTGCAAAGTTTAAATAATACTATCATTGTAAAATGTCCGGAAATATAGGGTTCAATGGGGCTCCAATGAAAACTCTGATGTTCGAGTACTAAAGTATATAAAAAAGCATTTCACTGGAGAAATAATACCCAAAGTGCTTGGATATCCTTAAAAGCAGTGTGAGTTGAGACAAACTAACAATAAACTTACTAAAAATTATTATTTATTAGTATATATAACCATCCTCTATACTAGTATCTATGAAGTATTTATATTCACGACCGAATGAAAGCACTCTGCGAGGAACTCCTACAATTGTCTAACTGTGGAGTATATTTACTCTCTACTTAAATTTATTCTGTTGATTAATTTGGTTAACAAGGCTTGGTGCAACCGACCCATAGAGCTACTGAATTGTCAAACACAGCAGTTTTAATTATTCAGTTTGAAATATAATTCTTTTTTGTAATTTCCTTTTCATCACGAAATATTTAAGAAAACTGCAGCAACAAATAGAACTCAATAACACCAATATAAACTTCATGAAATTAGTTTTTTACCTCTAAAATAATTGGGATAAATTCAACATATTGAAACGTGCATGGGTGTAAATAAATAAAACATTTATTAAATATCAATCGGGCAAATCTGTTGAGTTATCTGGGGTTAAGGCCCGCAGATAACTTTAATATCATTTTTCCAAAAAAACTGATATTTCTGTTGCTCTTAACAGGTTCGCCCGATTGATGTTTAATAAATGCTTTATTTACACCCATGCACGTTTCAATATGTTGAACTTATCTCACTTATTTTCGAAGTAAAAAACTAATTTCATGAAGTTTATAATGGTATTATTGAGTTCTATTTGTTTCTGCAAAGTTTTCTTAAATATTTCGTGATGAAAAGCAAATGACTAAAAAAATTATATTTGAAACTGAATAATTAAAACTGCTGTGTTTGACAACTCAGTAGCTTCATGGGTCGGTTGCACGAAGCCTTGTTAACCAAATAAATCGACAGAACAAATTTAAGTAGAGAGTAAATTTACTCCACAGTTAGACAATTGTAGGGGTTCCTTGCAGAGTGCTTTCTTTCGGGCGTGAATATAAATACTTCATAGTTAGTAGTATAGAGGATGGTTATATATGAGCTATTCCACACCAAATGAGTCAATCGCTGACCCTCACCTTGTTTTAAATGAATGGCGATTTTTTCTACGATCGGGAAGGTTGAAGAACTATCGATTTTTTCAGATTTTTTCGGCAGTCCAGTTCAAAGATGTGATTTTTTTCCCATTTTTCCTTTTTTTCCAATAACTCGAGTTCTATTTGTCCGATTTTGATTTATTCAGCGGGAAAATTTTTCATTTTTTACCGCCTATACGACTACTTCTAGTTTTTTTTTTCGATTCCTACATGCTCATAATAACGAATTTTCGAAAAAAAGTTGAAAAACTTGGATTTTGCAAATTACGTCACGGTTGATATTCAAAATTTTTTTTTTCAGTAATTCTCATAATCAAAACAAGTATTTTGAGCTGTCATTCAAGTTGAGCATCCTCCTGGAGCTCTGTTATTTTTAATTTTTTCTTTTGGAAATTTTGCAAATTTGTTCAAAACACCACAAAACTACTTCGATTATGTATCGAAAAAATATGTAATATATAGGTATACAATCAAATTCACTTCATACTGTCTATAATCAAAGTCAATGAACGCCATTTTGAGGTGTTGCGACCAAATTTACGGAATTCCGAAAAGAAAAAATTGAAAATAAAATAGATCGAGGATGATGCCCGACTTGTATGATGGTTCAAAATACTTGTTTTAATTATAAGAATTACTGAAACAAAAATAAAACAAATCATCTGTGCCGTAATTTGCAAAATTCAAGTTTTTCAACTTTTTTATTCGAAAAGTCGTTATTATGCGCGTCTAGAGATCGAAAAAGAAATTTCACTATAAATATTTTTATAGCCAGTAAAAAATGCAAAATTTTGGCGCTTAGTAGATCGAAATGGAATGGATAGAACTCGAGTTATTGAAAAAAAAAACGGAAAAACGCCACAAAAATGATATCTCCGAACTGGGCCGCCGAAAAAATCTGAAAAAATTTGAGATATAGTTTTTCAACCTCCCCAATCATAGAAAAAATCGCCATCAATTTCCAAAAGGGTGAGGGTCAGCGGTTGACTCATTTGCCGTGAAATACCTCATATACTAATAAATAATAATTTTTAGTAAGTTTGTCCCAACTCACACTGTTTTTAAGCATATCCAAGCACTTTGGGTATTATTTCGCCAGTGAAATCCTTTTCTATATACTTTTGTAGTCGAACATCAGAGTTTTCATTAGAGCCCCATTGAACCCTACGTTTCTGGACATTATACAATGACTTTACTATTTAAACTTTGCAGGTATGATTTGAATCTCGATATGGAACCGTTAGGAAACATTTTAAAAATCTGAGAAAAAAAAAGAAAGTTTAGTCTAGAGAGAAAATTGATGAAATAATTAAAAAAATTGCAATTTTTGAACGTTCCGAGCATTTTCTATAAACAATTTATAAACAATCAACTTTCCACCGAAAATTTCATTTGTTTGGAATCGTAACAAATTTATTCATACCAAGAATTTTACCAACAATCCATTTCATGCCTAAAAAAATAAGGTTTCCGAAAGTTTCAATAATTTCATTCATTTATTATAAACAACGAATGTTTTAAAAAATAATAATTCTGTGCAAAATGTTATGTGAATGACGCTGAATATTCATTACTTTTTTCAGATTTTTTTTACGCAATTTAATTGGCCAATTTGATGATTGAAGATGGTTTAACCTATAGTGTGGTCTGTACCAAACTATAAAAGATACTTGGAAATCCTTAATTAGTTTTTTTTGTCAATTCCCGCTTGGGTCTTTTTTTAATAGAATTGAAAATGCCGGTTGAAGTTGGCGCACGCGGAGGGATATGAGTGAAGGCTGAAGCGCATGCGCGAGTAAAAGTGGGGGGACGGCTGGAGAGTGGGGAGGAGGAGCTGGCTCGGGCCGAAATCCGTGGTTACTTCTTTTGTAAGAGCCAGTATAGGCAATGAAAAATGAAAAATTTTGACGCTTAATAAATCAAAATCGGGTGGATAGAACTCCAGTTATTGAAAAAAAACGAAACAAAAATCATATCTCTGAACTGGGCTACCGAAAAAATCTGAAAAATTTGAGATATAGTTTTTCAACCTCCCAATCGTAGAAAAAATCGCCATCAATTTCCAAGAGGGTGAGCGTCAGCGGTTGACTCATTTGGCGTGGAATAACTCATATATTGTTCGTATTTAAAGTTGATACATAGAAAAACAATAATTTAACATGAACTAAAAGAGAATAAATTTCAAGAATCTTGGGAACCAACGAGTCTCCGTTAATGATAATTTTCAAGAATTCCCCATGAATGATCCCGGAACGAGAAGAACTAGATTTACGACAAATAATCTGAGTACTTAGCTCACTCAGCGCTTCAGCGCATCTCGGGGTTGCCGTGGGTCGTCCAGAAGGTCTCGTCCTCAGGAAACTCAACTTATAGCTCCAGGGCCTCGATGGCACCCAAGATAATTTTTTTACACGAGTCGTTGCTGCGCTCACTCTAAATATCTGTTACTCTGTTACCAAACTGTTACTGTTGATCAAATAAAATTAATCTGTGACTCTGTTACTGCTAATCAATCTGTTAATCTGTTACTATTACTCGACAATATCTCGGAGAGAACTGCGGAGCCTCGGTTTCCGCACGCAGGCCAGCAGTCCTCAAAATTCACGAAATTAAATATAATGGGTGGGGTTAATGCTACACCTGACACCTTGGATTACCTGAGTTTGACGGTCAGTGACTCCGAGCCTTGGACATTATTTTTACTATTTTATATATTTTCCACCTCTGACAATTGTCTTCAAGGATTCGTTTCCGCCGATGTTCTTCGATTCGGCTCCCGTCGATTTCTTCTTTTCTTCCGATCGCTCCGTCACTTTCGCCCACCTTGCATGGCAACTGCAGTTTTGTTGAACGTCATCCTCATACTTGGGCCCTCTTAAAGTGACCCCAAAAGATTTTTCTCGAGGTCAGCCTCTTTGTTTTCTTTAGGCCTTCTCGTACAAAATCACGTGGGATTAGAATTAGTTCTTATCCTCACCCTGCCTCAGTGGTTGATTTCAATTACCGGTAAAGAACGAAAAAATGGAGTGTGAGCTCCTGCCGAGACGCAGGTTCCATTTTTTTTCATTTTTCAAACTGAAAATTTGTGACCCACAAATTATACCCGCAAGCTATAAGGTGGCTGTAACAAAGTCAATTTGGATTTCAAACTTGCTGCGAGCAGGTAATCAGACCATTTAAAGAAAGGTCGGAAATGGTCACCTTCTTAATTCAAGTAGAAGTTTCAGAATGATAAGTATGATTGAATGATTTTTTGCTTATCTTGATGTAAACAAAAAAGATAGAACTGAGATATTAATGTTTATGGGCATTAGCACCTGAGCTGCTTGGATTTGAATAAAAATCTGGATTAACACCTTCAAAAAAATCAATAAGGATAAAACATCAATGGAACGTATTATGTATTTATACTGATGACGTTCCAATCCGATTCGATTTTCGAATTTGATTTATTCGAGGGATTTGAATTCCCAGAATAATCCATGGTGTTTGGAATATCTGGGACTGCGGAGCCCTCAATGTAACCCCTCCACCTGCCATTGCCTCTTCACCTCTGTCCAACCTAGCAATATCGCTAAAATTATTAATCCGCGTACTCCAACCGATTCTGCATGCGTATGTCTCTGCACATCCGGCTCTCTATGTCCCTTCATCATGTTATATCGCCACTTCATGTGAGCTTGAATATTCTACCTCAATTCCTATCTCCTGTCTTCCTCTCTCTTTGTTCTGCTACTGCCCCGTAATGATCGATGGATAGGAGTATTCTGGTGCTGCGTAAATTGACGTTGTAATGAGTACAATTAATGAGAATGAAGACAGTCGAGATAACTTGAAACTTTTTTAATAACAAGCGGAGTTTATACGAGCGGCAGGCAGGTGGAGCAGGGAGGGAGTCAGAAGAAACTTTTTCTCCGGAGGGTCTGTCTATTTTTTTTTTCAGGGGATTAGCTTTTTTTAAAAAACACAAGATTGTTAGTCTGGTATTCGCATTGGTGTGGATGATTTTAAGGAGAAATGTCGAGGTTAGGCCAGATGAGGTGTTGCGACGGGATGCCGAGGGTTACTTGAATGAATTTTACGATTTTTTGTGAATAGTCCTGCAAAGGGAGAGAAATCGATGGTGCAGTGGAATTTCATGGATGGAAGGGGAGGAATGGATGTCGTTAGTGAGTCGTGCGGAATGGAAAGTCAAGTTATTATGAATGTTATGACAGAGAAAGTTCAGGAAGGAGTTGATGTGGAGGGTTAATGCATGGCCTCGTGAAATATAAGTCGAAAAATTTCCTACCAGAATAAACAATCGAAAAACAAGTGGATAATGGCATTTTTTATCAATGAGTATCGTTATTGTTGCTAATAAATTAGAAATTTTTTTCCGCATGGATTCTATAATATTTTTTTACTACTGACGACAACCAGAGGAGGGGTATATGCATTTGACCACGGCCGGCTCTGTATCCGCAGACATTTCAAGTAGGCTCTCTCAACCAGAAATTAGTAAAAACAGGTGTTCTTGCACTTGAAAGAAGCTCAGATTCCAAGTATGGTTCTATAGTATGGCAGAATAGCAGGCTCATATTTTCCAAATTTACTGATAGTTAAATATTAAAGTTGATATCATAATCTTTAAGTATATCAATGTAAATTAGGTCGGAACGTGGTCGCTATAAATGAATTTAACCTCTTTGAGTCATCACACTTGTTTACATGGATGCTCATGCAGATGTACGGGAATTCCCATCCTGCCCGTTTTCTTCTACAAGAAATTTTTTTCATTTTCAACGTATGAGGTGTTCATGTAAATTCAACGTGTAGTGAAGCACTTTTTATTAAAGTATCAATCCTCACCAGCACTTAGCATTACCCAGGGTGCGCGATGGGGACCCTTGAAGATCACAATTTGGCACAGTCGCCCTTCAAGTCATTTATCTTAAAAAAAAGGATCTGACCCAAGTTTCTTGTTGATTTCAATTCTTTTTTATTGCTAAGCGACGAAATAATTCAGTTTGCTCAGAAAATTCGGGCGAGTCCTTATACTTAAATATGCTGGTAATTATCCCGACGGTTCTTAGCATGCTGGTTCGAATGTCAATCATCCTCATTAATTAATAGTTAGCAAAGAAAAAATGATTCACTGACATGGCCAGACTGCTTACATAAATCGCTAGGCCAAGCGAACAAAAATGTATTGACATAGATATATAATACCTTGATTGCGGGTTCCCTATGAGTAGATAGGCAGTGGCGGTTCTGGATCAAATGTTGTCAGGGGGGGTGGGGTGAGGGGGTGGCTTCCCCTCGCCCATCGACTGAACACCCCCCCC
>NW_021680522.1:266705-282438 GCF_001412515.2 Diachasma alloeum | reverse complement strand
AACCCCCCCCCCCCCCGCCCCCACGCCAGTGCCGGTTCTGGATCAAATGTGGGCGAGGGGGTCGGGGCAAGACGGGCGGCAGCCGGGCGGAGGTGGGCGTGCCGAGTGACGCACGCGGTGGGGACGTGCACGTAGTGGCGCGCCGCCCGACGTTCGGTAATGCAGGGCGTGGGGGCGACACGCTCCGGAGATCTGTGCGCAAGGAATTTTGAATGTTACATTCTGTATTTTGGTGGTAGCATTCTGATTTTTGAATGTAGCATTCTATAATTTGAATGTTACATTTTGCATTAGTTTTCTGAAATCTGATTTTTGCTTCCGAATGGAAGCATTGTAATCGTTCTATTTTTCGATTTTCTAATTTTGCTTGGAAATGATGTAGAATGATCTGAAACGTAAAAATACGATGTTTGGGGGGTGTGTCTGTCGGTGTCAATGTCCATCGCCACCTGTCCGGTGGTCATTTTTTGGAAAATCGAGTAATAAATTGACTAAACTTATTCCAAAAAATCTGAAATTTTGGCAGATTATAGTACTTGACTAGGACTAACTCTGTGCCAAATTTCAGCCCGATCGATCGAATAGTTTTTGAGAAAAAGCTATTCATTTTTAAATCGTTTTTCGTTAATATCGTCGAAACTAGCCAACCGATTTCAATTTTTTTTTAAATATTCGTCTTGATGCCTTCTATCTGAATCAATCAAAACATATATACCCGTTCATACAAAGTTTTCGAGATATTTCAGATTTTCAGTTTTTCCATAAAAATCCTTGTAATCACGCTAGCTTGTGCAAAAATGGAGGAATCAACTTGAAATTTGGAAAGAATCTTCCCCCCGCGATGACAATGTTTCTTATTGAAAATGAGCTAGTAGTTTCCGAGATATTCGACTTTCCCTGAAAACCTTCTGTCTGCAATAGCTCAGAAACTATTCAACCGATTTCAATTTTTTTTTTTCAAAATATTCGTCTCGATGCCTTCTATCTGAATCAATCAAAACATATATACCGTTTATCTAAAGTTTTCGAGATATTTCAGATTTCCAGTTTTTTCATAAAACTCCTTGTAATCACGCTAGCTTGTGAAAAAATTGAGATATCAACTTGTTACAGATCCATTCGGAAGCTTACTACCAATGGGATTGGTAGAAATGAAAAAAAGAAAAAGAGTTATAACACATAAAGTAACGGTCAGATGGCTTCGGCCAAAAAAGCTCGAACCCCTGCTTGTTTAATGTTCTATTTCAATTGAATTCAATTTTCAATCTTACTAATTGTGAAAATTAGTAAGATTGAGTTGAGAGATGAGGGATTGCATTTGTTTTTTTTCTAATTGTGAAAGTTGATTTTTTCGTTTAACGAATTATAAAGAAATTTCTCGCATAAGAATTAGAACTTCGATACGCATTGTATTTTCAATGCTGTCACCTGATTGCGTCTTTTCGAACGTATGTTTTGTCTTTAAGATGTTTGCTGCAGAGTAATTTGACACCCTGGCGATTGCTCATCGTCACAGGGTGTTTACTCCGGAGACCATCGAGATAATCTATGGATTCACATAGGCGTTATATATATGCATCGGAATTTCATTATACATTTCTCATCAGTTTGATGAGAGTTAGTCAAGTGGAAAGATCGTTCTGACGTTTTGACGTTTCCATTTCACATTGTTTGTTATTTTGCATTTTTGTTATATATATATATATATTGAATAGGTAAGTATTGAACTTATTTTATAATTCCTAAATAATAAATTCAATGAATTTTCTATTTCAAATCTCATTTCGTTTGCGTGTGTGTGTGTGTGTGCGTGTGTGTGTGCGTGCGTGAGTGCGTGCGCGCGTGCGTATGAATAAGTATATTATACAAATTGATCTTTTTTTCTTCTTTTCAGATTATTGCAGATGCATTAGAGATCATCTTCTTCGTTTTTTTTTTCATCGTTCTCGTGGCTTTCCTCCATTATTTCCATAATGTTATATTAAATGGACAAAGCTCAAATGTAGTATTCTACTATGTACTTTTTTCTACGTTTTCAATAAAAGATGTTTAAAAATAATTACTCCACAGTGTTTATTTGGTATTATTTCTAAATTACAAATAGGTAAATAAGTGCTTCGAGAAATGAGAACATTGTAAATAATCTAGTTATTTAGAATTATAGCATTTATTATTCAGAAACAAGTGTAATACATGATTACATTTTTGTTCACTTCTGGTCTTGTTTTGTCTCCTCAATCCTACAGAATTCACAGGGATTATAATCTCCATCGAGAAAGCGAATGAACAGAGCACCTTGAGCAGCATCTTTCTTGAAATCTTCGTACTCTTCAGGGTTTTTGATGAGTGTATCGGATATTCTCTTTGGCAGAAATATTAGGAATTCCCCGTCTAATACGACAGTTATTTTGTCCCCAAATTTGGTTGAAATTTTCTTGAATTCCTCAACTTTGTATTCGTGATGTTTCTGCACCTCTTTCACACTTTTTTTTGATAAATATTTTCCATGCGAGCGATTTTGTTTAGCTCATCGTAAGATGACTTTTTACGTTTCTCTGCACTCATTGTTCTGGAACAAATAAGGAATTGAAAACGCTAATAAATTTCAATGAGAATAATATTTAACGAAATGATGATTCAATATTTGGGGTTCACTTACTTTTTGATTACTGTAAGCAAGTGTTCTCTCGAGTCAGACACGTAGACTGAAGAGGATTCTCGGGTGCCGTCAATTTATAGCGACAGCTAAACCACATGATGCATGACGTCATACCCCCTCCATTCATTCAGCGAGTCTTCTAGAAATGAGGAGACCAATGCATGAGATTTGATATTCGCTGCCCTCGAAAATAGACATCACCAATACGTCGTGCTGCATGAAAAATATTACTCCATGGAACCAAATCATGCTCATACCCATCTCCCATTATTATTTTTTGTATTGCCTCTAATCTATTCAATAGCTGTAAGATTAATCTTCTCATAGGATCGTTAGAAGGATAACTCAGAGCAGTCCTATTCATAGCATCGATTCTGCCTCCTGTAATGGCATAGACCATGATTTTTCTGTTGTGTTTAAGGATATGTTCAACAAATGAAATGTCCTTTTTTCTCAGTTTAAGATAGTTCATACAGTTGAGAAGCGTACATGGAGCAATACTGGTAAGAGAAGACGGTTGACGTTTTAAAGCGAGATTTGGGATTATTTCTTCAAGATTTTTGGATGTACAAATCTCATGAGTATATTCAATTTTCCATCCATCCTCACCATCTTTCTTCAGTACCCAATTACGTATTTCACACTGATGTACTTCATCTTCGAGAAATTTCGGACACTTTTCTCTTTTTATACACTTTATATTCTCAGTAACATGTAAACATCCTATATTTGGAGCGCAAGCTCTGAGTTTGTGAGCTCTCAAAAATTTCCGATGTTTCATTATGCTTATCGTATTTAGTTTTTTGGATTTGAAACTCTTGAATGTATTTGTTCTTTAACTCTACGCTCTTTATATTTCCATTGCTCCCATTCTCAAGTTCAAATACGCAATAGAATACGATGGGTGGTAAAGAGTTCTGAGAAATGTTTTGAATTCATCGTGCAACTGTTGCAGACGTAAACAGTTCCAAGAAGTGTTTACGATGAGTGGAATGCAAACCTTGGAACGTGTCTGACTCAAAATGTAAACAAAGTTAATCGCTGCCCTTGAAAATAGACGTCGCCAATAGGTCGAGCAGGATGAAAGATATCATTCCATGGAATCCAGTTATGCTTAGTCCAGTCCCCCATTATTGTTTCTTGTGTATCTCCAAATGTGCTGTACAGCCGTACCAAAAATCTGTAAGTAGAGCCACTACGCCCATTGGGAACTTCTATGATAGAATGGATTCTAGATCCATCAAGTACGTAGACCATTATTTTTTTATTGTGCTCAAGAATATGTTTAACAAATGAAAGGTCCTCTTTACTGAGTTTGAGACGATTGATACAGTTGAGCAGATAACATGCAGCAATACTCGAAAGAGATGACGGTTGGCGTATTAGAGTGAAATCTCGAATTATTTCTCGAGGATTCCTGGATGTACAAATGAAATGTGTGAATTCGATTTTCCACCCATCTTCATCATCCATCTTCACTACCCAATCACGCATTTCACATCGATGCACTTCACCTTTGATAATCGCAGGACATTCTTCATCTTTCACACATTTTATGTTTTCAATGACGCATATATGTCCAATGTCCGGAGCACAAATTCCGCGTTTACGAGCTTCCAAGAATTGTCGAAGTTTCATTGCAATGATCGTTTTAACTTCACCAACTTCCGAACGCATTCGTTCCTCATTTCTGCTCTTCTTATATCACTACCCTTCCCCCCATTTTGGAAGGCAAAATGCAGCACTGGGTGCAATTCTCGAAAACAGTTCCGAGAATTGTTTTTGACCATATGCAGTAAACAGTTCCATGAAATATTTTCCAACCGCCTGACGCATGTTCGTTTGTGCTTCGACCTTGGAATGTCTGCATCAGATTGCATAGGAAAGCCAGACGTCAACAATTCTAAGAAGTGTTTTGAACAGCTACGTTACAAACAGTTCTTAGAACTGTTTACCACTATTGGGAATGCACGTCTTGAAGCGACGTCATTTCTGGAATATAGTGCGCGTTTGTTTAGTCGTAAGCAGTTCCAGGAAATGTTTTCAACAGTTCTGAGTATTGTACATTTCCAGGCTTCGAATGATTTGCATGAGAACGCAGCGATTGCCCTTGATCTCAAACAGTATTTGTTTCTAGAACAATCGCACACTCTTCTCAAATTTGAAAATTTTAGGCATCATTTATGTATAACCTGAAAAGGTTAAATTATCTAGAATTTTATCTTAGCTTTCCTTCTTTGAATTAACAGTCTTCGTTCAATATTATCTAGAAAATTATCTGATTATCTCAACTCGTCGCTATAAAAGAGTCGCAGCGCACGCCCCTCCAGTCACTTTACGAGTTGTCAGTTGTCGAACAAGGTCTTTTGAGTTCGTGAATTTCTTACTGGTTATATCAAAATGGATATTAAAACATGGCTGGAAATATTGTAAATTTTGGAAAACGCTTACAAGAATACCTCTGTGGTGAATTCTGAACAGTGGATAAGACTATGTGAGAATTACATTAGACTTTTTGGAAAATTGTTAAAGAAGGAACAAAATGATCTCTCCGTTGGAGGAAAAATGCGTGGTCAGATTATGCTGGCCTCACTTCAGACTTATCGTGAGAAATTCAAAAGAAAACAAAAGCAACATTATGGTGGAAGACTTGGTGTAGCAACAAAAACCAATACAATAGACGATAGAGTGCTCTGGAGAGATCTTGAATCCGCCTTCAAGAATCGAATTAAAACTGGAGTGACTATTAACCTAACGCATAAAGACCCTGAGTCCTTCCTGAAAGATGCAAAATCCATTACAATTGTTCATTTGCAAAAAATTCTACGGCAACAAGGAAATATTAAAGCCAATGGGATTCTCGCATGTAAATTTCAAGTTAAGAAAAATGATGAGGTGATTGAAGAAGTAAAATACTTCAATACGAAGAATGAAATTATTCCCTCTACTACTAACATTGAAGAGTGGTTTGAAGGAAATCTGACGGAACGATTGCTTGCTAAGATTGAGGAATTCCAGGAGAAGGACTCAGGATGCGAAATGGTTGAAGTGATTAATCTCACAATTAATATGAATAAATACATGCCATTGGCAGCAGGATTAAGCCCTTTTATTTCATCTCCAAAACATATTCGATCCAAGAAAGCAGTTGTGAACATCAAAAACAATGACGAGTACTGCTTCCTGTGCGCGATCACGGCGGCGCTTCATCCCGCTTCGAACAATGTTGATCGATTGAGTTCATATCCTCATTACTCTAATGGCACTTTACCAGATGGAGCAAGGAAATTCAACTATTCGGATCTGGATTTTCCGCTGCAGCTCAAGAATATTTCCAAATTTGAGCGGATGAATGGTTTATCCATCAACGTTTATGGAGTAGATAATGATAAAGATATAGTACGTTTATATTTGAGTGAAAATAAGTCTATTTGGTCCGCTATTCATCTTTTATTGCTTTGTGATAATGTAGAAATGGAACGTGATCAGCAGCCAATTTATCATTTTGCTTTGATCCGAAATTTATCTCGATTAGTAAGATTTCAACTCTCGAGTCATGAACATTCAATATTCTTCTGTCAGCGCTGTCTGGGACATTTTGTAACCGAACAATCATTCGAAAATCATAGGAGAGATTGTCTTGAGATCAATAAATATAAAATGATGCTCCCAGAAAAGGATAAAAATATTTTAAATTTCAAAAATTATCGATTCAAAGGAATGGTTCCATTTGTCATATATACAGATCTTGAATGTATTCTAGAATCAAATGAAAACGAATCTACTTATCAAAAGCATATTCCTCATAGCGTAGCGTTTTATTTACACTGTGCTTTTGATGATAACCGATCACAATTCAAGATGAATCGTGGACCTGATTGTATCGAACGGTTCATAGATGAACTACAAAGGATAGCTCGTGAGGTCAATGTATATTTGAAGACAAACGTACCGATGGAGCCTCTCACATTGTCACAAGCTTGGGACTTTGATCACTCTCAAGTTTGTCATATTTGTGAGAAACGCTTCACTCCGACTAATGAGAAACACCGCGATCATTGTCATTTTACTGGGAAGTTGTAACGAACATGTGGGGATGTCCGTTGATCTCCCCGAATTAATTCGGTGGCTCCCTCGAGGCTTACACCTCTGAGGAGAACACATCTCCACCAATCAGAGCGCAGCTCGGTTGGTCGGAAGTCTCGCGGGCCCGGTGTGTCGCAACACTGACCTTCGAAATCAGTTCCGCGTTGACCGTCATCAATCAGTAGTCGCGTGTGAACTTCTGTGTGCCCACACAACGCAATTGTGCAATGCGGATTATTGTGCCTTTCGGAGAAGCTGTAAAGATTAAGGATGGTCCGAAAAGCGAAGAGGACCATTAAACATGGAAAAACAGTGAGTTTTCTGGAATTTTTCCACTAATTTCGAGCCAGTTCCGGATGGCGTCGTTTCCCCTCTATGGCGGTATCCCTCGCGTGGCCCTCAGCCACGTGCAGTGGTTGATCACCCCTTTTGTCGCATTTAGTGGTTCTGATTTGGCATTTTTGTTGGGCATTATCCCTTATCCCGGATTTTTATCCGCGTGTCCCTCCGATTTTTGGATCGGCTATTCCACCCAAATCGGGTTGGTACTGAGTTCTCGCACCTTCCGGATTATCCCGGTCATCTTTGAGATAATTTTCGGGTTCACTGAGTGTGTTTGGTCGATAGTGGAATTCCTGCGTCTTTTCCCAGTCGAAATCTGACGATTTTCGACTTGGGCTATTTCCTTCTCCCTCGCTCCTAGGGCGAGGAGTATCTCTACTCCATCCTACGTAAAAATTGCGTAGAGTTTTTCCTCTCGCGGCATCCCGCTGACGCGCCTACGAGTGGTGACTTTCGCTTCCCGTAAGTGTTTCTTCGTTTAAATTTCCCTCCGGATGTAAATTAATGCGGAGTGGTTACCAATGATCCCAAAATTATAATTTTGATTTCATGAGCTTCGCTTGACCTTCCCGAGCAAATTGTCTTTGAGTTTTTGAAAATTGACTCTACCGATTTTCCGCTACGGCGAGTTTAGTTTTAGCTAATTTTTATCTTCTTCCGCCGTACACTATGTGTGTGCTGGTGAGTTCATTTTCTCGCTCTCTCACTCTCACGGGGATTCGCATACCTTTCCCTTCATTTCTCGACATTCTCGAGTATTTCGAGATTGATCAATATTTTTATATTACTGTGTGAGGAATTTGATGACGTCACCTGTGGCCGAGTTAATCGATAAAGTATTATTTTCGGATTATATAGTAAAATTCAAATTATCATTTCCAATTTATTATTTGCTATTTAATCAATTATTGTTATGGATTCTTTTTTTTTTTGGTGAGATCAATGCGAAGAGAAAATCCTGTAAATTAATGATTTTTACAAATTTCAATAGTGAAACACGTAAGGACAATGTCGATGTTTTCGCTTTTTTTGTAGTTTTGACCACCCAATACCCGTCTCCACCTGAAATCCACCCCTCTCTCCACGACCTAGCACACTGAGCGAACCAAGGACCGTTACCTTTCCCCAGAAATCTAGTTTTCTCCCTTTTTGAGTACCTTTTTGAGATTTTCGGATTCGTTCGAATTGATTTTGTAGACTCCTCCGGTTTGGTGATTCCGGTTAAAGATCACCTGGCGCCCATAGTTTTTTGCATTTTTGTGTTTAATTAGATTAAGGGGAAGAAGGGCGAAGGTAATAGGCATTTTTAACCCCCATGCAAAAATGTCACGTCACAAAGTATCGCGGTCCTCCACACCCGGGATGTAATGTTAATTACAAGAACTCTCATACAGTCCCGGTAGTTTTCCATAACCTTTCGGGCTATGACTCACATTTCCTCATTAAGAATCTTGCTACGTAATTTCCAGGTTCAGTAGATTTGCTTCCCATCAACAAAGAGAAGTACATCTCAACACAAAACATGTTGATGGCACTAAAGTAAAGTTACGATTTATAGATTCATTCCGATTTATGGCAAGTAGTTTGGAAAAATTGGCATCATATTTGAGTGATCAAAATAAATCCATAACTCGCAAGTATTGCAATGATGACGTAGAGAAATTTCAGCTTTTAATAAGGAAAGGAGTTTTTCCTTATGAGTACGTGGATTCTTGGGAAAAACTCGATGATGATCAGTTGCCTCCGATCGAAGAATTATATTCCAAATTAAATGACGAGAGTATCTCTGCTGAGGATTATGCACATGCGCAGAGAGTTTGGGACATTTTTAACATTAGATCTTTGGGTGAATACTGTGATTTATACCTGGCAACAGATGTGGTACTTTTGGCTGACATCTTTCAAAATTTTAGGCAAAGTGATTCTTCAGTGTATAAACTTGATCCCCTTCACTATTATACGGCACCAGGATTAGCATTCGATGCTATGCTAAAATGCACTGGTGTCAACCTTGAGCTTCCCACAGACATTGACATGCATTTGTTCATTGAGAAGGGGATTCGAGGTGGAGTGGCTCAGTGATCCAATTGGTACACTTGTGCCAACAACAAGTACATTGGTGATTTTGACCCGAGCAAAGAGACTTCTTACTTAATGTACTTTGACGTAAACAACTTGTACGGAGCAGCCATGTCGCAGTACTTACCCTATGGATCATTCCAGTGGATTGATCCATCAATCATTAATGTTCATACAGTTTCAGATGATTCGAGCAAAGGGTATATCCTTGAAGTTAACTTGGAGTATCCCAAGGAGCTCTTTGAGACTCACAAAGATTTGCCCCTTTGCCCAGAACATTTCGTCCCTCCCAATAAGAAAATTTCTAAACTGAGGACAACATTGCTTCCGAAGAAAAACTATGTTATTCATTACAAGAATCTTAAACAGTGTTTTAATTTGGGGCTCAAGTTAACAAAAGTTCATCGAGAATTTGAATTTGATCAAGCGCCATGGCTGAAACCGTACATTGACCGCAACACAGATTTGAGAAAATAATCTAGCAATGAGTTTGAGAAGAATTTCTTTGAATTAACGAATAATTCAGTTTTTGGAAAAACAATTGAAAATGTCAGGAAACAGAAAGATATGAAGTTAGTCACAAAGTAGAGAGGTAGGTACGGAGCTAAAGTACCCATTGCCCAGCCGAACTTTCATAGTTGTACTATTTTCAATGAAGATCTGGTGATTGTTCAACTAGAGCGTACTAAAATGTACTTCAACAAACCCATTTACGTTGGTTTCTCAATTCTAGATCTATCGAAAATTTTCACCTATGATTTTCATTACAAGTACATCAAGAAAGTCTTCAATAATAGTGTCAAACTCATGTATACGGATACAGTCTTGTATATCAGTTCAAAGTACCTGATATTTATGAGTGTATGAAACGTGATATTTCTCGATTGGATACATCCAGTGTTGGGCATATCGAATTACAAAAGTAATTGAAATACCGGAAAATAATGAAATACTTGAATAATTGGCGATCTTCAGGATCGAGACAATTAAATAGAGTTTTATTTTCCTATTGATATAAAATCAAATATCAAATTAGTTTCAATGAATGGGAATTGAAAAATTTGAGACCGCAAATCTGGAGCGTGAATAGGAGCTACCTGTATTTTGATGAATTACTCACAAATTCAGCTATTACACATTCAAAATACTGAAATAAAGCTGGTCATTCTTCATTTTTTATTATAATCAAGAACTAATATGACTAATTTACCGCGATCATTTGAGATCGGAAAGCATCATTTATAATTTGTGATTACACTTTGAAATTACTATTCGTGGACTATCATTTGGATTTTCAAAATACGATTACAAACAATAATTGTTAATTCGTGTTTCAAATATTCAGAGGAAAATGTCGAATGTCTCTTTTTCTTCAGTAATTTTCATTACAAAAAACAATATTTAATTTTCAATTGGAAGAGTCGAATGCGAAATACATTCAGGAATTTGAAATTGAAAAATTGAAATACAAAATACAAAAAGTAATTCAGAATCTGAAGAATTGAAATACAAAATATGAAATGTAATTTGGGATCTGGAAAATTGAAATACAGCATATGAAATGTGATTCCGAATCCAAAAAATGGAAATACAGTCGGGTTCCTATATAAGATACCTTCGGGATAGTAGGGGAGTTAAATTCCTGGAATTAGCATGTCCCCACTATCCGCAGCTGCAGCGAGAGGAAAAAATGAAGATCAGAGATCCTATATAAGATACCCCATTTGCTCCTTTCTTATGCGCTAGGATCAATCAATAGACTAATTAATGGCTCAATACGTGTTCACTTAAGAACATTCTCATGTTTATTTGACCTTGAATGGAAAAATTCTAATCTTTTGTAGTTCCATTTTAAATAAAATCACCGAAACTCTGGGTATCTTATAAAAGGCCCTCTTACTCAAACGCTCTAGGGGCGCTAAAAGTGTCGAAAATGGGGGTAATCCTTGAAAATTCATGATTCTGGAGCCCTTGAAACGTGGAGATGTGATGTCCAACCGATTGTTGAGTTTCGGGATGAATACAATAACTTCCCTATATGGGAAGCTAAAAAAATCGTAACGCACATATTTGAATACATGTATACATACGGATATGGTATACATCCTAATTAAGGATGTTTACCTAAAACCGTGAGCACTCAACGCAATTGAGACGTTCCCTCATATAATAGTTCAATATCCGAACTACACGTTAGCAATAATGTCAATCCCCCTATCCACACATTCTAGCAAAAACATAATTTCTGAAAATCACTCGTTGTAACTCGTCCTCCCATATTCGCTTATGGAAGGAACGTGACCGCGTGAATTTCAATGAAGAAATGTGAAGGGTTAGACACTGAAAATCCTGAAAAAAAACCACTCGTCATTTGCCTGAGAATATCGAGAATCTATCGCCGGCGAGAAACATTAGGACACCCGGTAAGATAAGCGTGAGTAGTAAGAGGGCATTATTGGCGAATTTTTTTCCAGGAATTCCCCCTTCCTCCCCCCCTTTTTTCCAGGAAGTGCACGTGCACGTCCCCTCTCCCCCCTCGGCGGCATGCCTTTGAAGACGTCGCCGGCGCGCTGGGGGTCCCCCTGGGGTGCAGG
This sequence comes from Diachasma alloeum, assembly GCF_001412515.2. NCBI lineage: Eukaryota > Metazoa > Arthropoda > Insecta > Hymenoptera > Braconidae > Diachasma > Diachasma alloeum. Next base: position 270,678 of record NW_021680522.1, on the reverse strand, counting down.
GCCTCAAAGTTGGGGCCCGAGGGTCACAGAAAGTGGGTGGTGGGTGGAAAATGGCCGCCAGATAGAATATGAGTGGCGGGTGGAAAGTGGGTGGTAAGTGGGTGGTGGGTGGAAAAAAGGTGGCGGGTGGAAAGAGGGTGGAAAAGGGCTGGCGAGTAAATAGAAAAACTGTCGGACAGTATATTTCGTACGGGTGTCGGGAGTCGGGCCCCTCTACTGGTGGTCCAACCGTGGAGAACGGCGTCGGCAAGGGTCCGTATGTCGCTCTCCAGGACATTGGAGCCACTGTCCTTGAGACGCCGGAGAGACATTACGCTTTTGAATTTTTTTTTTAAAGGGATAACAAAGGATTGCAACCATAAATGATGCAAATAGCGGACAATAAGTTCTCTCTCTCTCTCTCTCTCTTTTATTTTGAGAACGGTGAATTTTTCGAGCTGATATGGAGCCGAATATATTTTTCTAGAAACTTCTACGTAGCTGAAAAATGTCAAGGTTTTTCGTAAATGAATAATACAAGGTTTACAAATTACTTTTTCTTTAATTCATGTAAAATGATGAAATACATTTTTAGGCTTACAAATGATATTTTTTCGTTCCAATTTTAAATTATTTACAATCACAAGAGATTATTATTATCATATAGTCTTTAGTATGTCGGCATTCGGTAACCCCCTTCCGCAAAATCATCCAACTCATCGAAGCAAAAATGAAACATTTCACCAAATAATTGATACAANCGGCATTCGGTAACCCCCTCCCGCAAAATCATCCAACTCATCGAAGCAAAAATGAAACATTTCACCAAATAATTGATACAAATATCCTTCGTTCTGCTGACGTATTGTACGACGGAGGTCATCCCTAGCCAAAAGGTAAATCTCCTCGAAATTGCTGCGTATGCGATAGTGGGGTTCTTCAGTAGCTGGCATCCTGTTGTATTCCATATAATGCATGGCAACACTTGTGATCGCCCGGACCAGAGACTCCTTGTATTGTTTGAAAGGCAATGAGTCCAAAAATTTTAACCACTGATCGATCCATGCCGCTTTGTTTTTTAATGTTGTAATGCTCGGGCTCATCATAATGAGAGGTTGCCTTACATCAGCACGTACAAAAGCAACACAGGGGTTATCGTAGCTGCGATGGAATCTCACTTTGACATCCCCAAATTGCTTAGCAGGTACATTGTGGACGGCTTTTGGGTGAAACTTCTCATGATCAAAGTAGTCCGTAGTGGCATCCAGATCTTTATACAGAAGACCCCATTCTTCCCGTGACATTGACAGCACGACACGGTTGGGGCGTACGGCCATAAACTGCACCACAGGAACAAATTGTGCGAGACAGGTAACTTGCAAACCAACACGAATTTGTTTCGTCTCCGACTGATTAAGAGGTATAACTTGCGACAGCACCACCTGCTGTTCGGCACCACTGCACTCTTTTTCGTTGATATTTTCCATGTTAAAAAACTGCTGAGCGAAATCGGATCGACTGGATGAAATACACCGCGAGCAGCCGCGTTTTATAGCGTTAGGTATGAGAGTGGGGCGTGCTTAATTCCCCCCACCATACACATAACAGGCCTATGCGCACAACACACTACCCCCACCGTAGGAGGTGCGGCGGCGTCGGCGTCACACATGACCCCCCACTACCATGGATTTCATATGTTGTATATTATCTCCCACCTCTATCATGCTCCCCGCACTCCTATCATATTGCCCCGACCGGTGTGAATTTTTTTTAATTCGAGTANTGATCAAAGTAGTCCGTAGTGGCATCCAGATCTTTATACAGAAGACCCCATTCTTCCCGTGACATTGACAGCACGACACGGTTGGGGCGTACGGCCATAAACTGCACCACAGGAACAAATTGTGCGAGACAGGTAACTTGCAAACCAACACGAATTTGTTTCGTCTCCGACTGATTAAGAGGTATAACTTGCGACAGCACCACCTGCTGTTCGGCACCACTGCACTCTTTTTCGTTGATATTTTCCATGTTAAAAAACTGCTGAGCGAAATCGGATCGACTGGATGAAATACACCGCGAGCAGCCGCGTTTTATAGCGTTAGGTATGAGAGTGGGGCGTGCTTAATTCCCCCCACCATACACATAACAGGCCTATGCGCACAACACACTACCCCCACCGTAGGAGGTGCGGCGGCGTCGGCGTCACACATGACCCCCCACTACCATGGATTTCATATGTTGTATATTATCTCCCACCTCTATCATGCTCCCCGCACTCCTATCATATTGCCCCGACCGGTGTGAATTTTTTTTAATTCGAGTAACTTGGATTTATTTGTTGTCAGTCATTTGTGAAAATATATTTAGGATAGTAAAAATGAATAAAATTTGGAGAGATCACGACGTCGAACTGTTCGATAAATATCTCGCAGGTCGGTCACCAAGTGAGAATTACTGGGAAAAACGAAAGCCTAGATTTCATCAGAAACGAACACGTGTATATGTTGATAAATACACGGAGAATGAAAAGTACATACCACCGAAAAAACGAATGATCGTGGCGAAAAAAGAAAAATAAACAGGAAGAGAATAAACAATTCGAGATATGTAAACTGCGAGATCTTTGGAAGACATACTCACAACTTCATATTCTTCAAAACAATCTTCAGTGACAAGTTTCCACCGTTTTTCGTACAGTGCTCCGTGTGATTTTTCATTTCGACAAAAAGAACAAAAGTTTGAAAATGGTCGGGTCAGTCATCACTGAAATGGAGAGAACCTACCGGATGGTAAGTTTTTATTTATATTTTGAGTGATAGTTTTTGTGAAAATTCTTGTTAGGTTTTTCGTATAAAAAAAAAATATCCACATAGTTTTCTAGTTCATAATTTTCTGTGTAATTTTCTAGAGTCCGATTCTCGTGCATTTTTTTGTGCGAAAGAAACTTTTTTTGTTTAAAAATTTTCAACGTCACGTTTTTAGTTCAATTTTTTCCAAAATGTTTGTATTTTTTTTCGTTTTTTAAACGGCTCTTATGGAGTTTACATTTATTTTCAATTCGGTTTTCGTCTCGTTTTTTTTCATTTTTGAATTTTTCTATTCCGGTTTTCGTCCAATTTTTACTGTCGAAATTGTTTTTGAAAGAAATTTTTTGTGGGAGAAATTTTTGTTGGCGTTTTCTCTTGTTGAAATTTTCCGTGTTAGATTTTTTTGTTCACGAATTTTTCTATTCCGGTGTCGTCCAATTTTTCAGCGTCAAATTTTGANTTATTTTCAATTCGGTTTTCGTCTCGTTTTTTTTCATTTTTGAATTTTTCTATTCCGGTTTTCGTCCAATTTTTACTGTCGAAATTGTTTTTGAAAGAAATTTTTTGTGGGAGAAATTTTTGTTGGCGTTTTCTCTTGTTGAAATTTTCCGTGTTAGATTTTTTTGTTCACGAATTTTTCTATTCCGGTGTCGTCCAATTTTTCAGCGTCAAATTTTGAGTTGAATTTTTTTCAAAATGCGTGCATTTTTTTCGGTTTTTAAATGTCTCTTATTGAGTTTGCGTGTATTTTAAAATTGAAGCCATGATGAAAGTCCTGAGGTTTTTTTTCTTTTTTGCCGTACGGAGAAAAAACTCGCACTCTTCTCTTCAAATTCCGACGAGTACGGTGCACGAGCGAGCTGCGGGGTGTACCACCCTCCTCTTCAAAGCTTTCGTCCTCCGAAATCTCAGGCTGTACTTTGGGCCTACTAGAGGGTATTTGCGGTACACGATGAAATTTAGGGTTACCCATAAACTCGCGAGGTATATTTATACTATGGAGATACACGGTAAAATGTTCCCAGCCTTTAGCTTGACAAGTTTTACGGGCTCTGACCACATCTTGAATTAAATGGACAATATTCACGCCATCAAGTGATTGACCATTCAAAGTCACTTGTCCCCTTGCACCCCACTTGAGTTTTCTTCCAGTGTCTACTCTATCGATGTATTCCAAAATACCC
>NW_021680522.1:261551-266484 GCF_001412515.2 Diachasma alloeum | reverse complement strand
TGACGAGCCAAATGGGCAATTTGTGCACGATCTCGAGGATTTTTGAATACGACAATATAATTTGTATTCAATGAAATATCTCGCTGTCCTTTTCCTTGGTGGAATAAATTTTGAGATATAAACATAACACTGAGATTTTTGTGATGACTGCCTTTTGTGAATAAGTCGACTATTGCACCATTCGATGATTCACGCATCAAGTCGTCCACAACAACCAATTTTGGTTTACTATCATCAAAATCTCCGGATCTTGGTAAACCCTCTCGAAATTCGACAAAATTTTTGTCATAATCCGAATATCCATTCTGTCACTCAGCATAATAGAAAATCACTTTTTCAATCGGTGTATCACACATTTCTTTAATTTCTTTCAAAAATCTTTTAACAAAAAATGTTTTCCCACAACCTGTGGGTCCACAAATCATGGCAGTGAAGGGATGTTTCCACCGTGTATCCATGTTGCCGTCTGATTAAGCATTGTAAAAAACTCGGCATTTTATACACTTGTATAAGATATTCAAAAAGTAGTATGCATTTCAAAACGGCAGGGGGGTGTCGTAAGGCCCAAGCCTGTGACCTGCTAAGGGAGGCTATTACCTCATTGGTCAATCACAATACGCATAGGCGTGTACAGGTAAAATAGTGGAGATATACACTTATCCCCCCTATGGCCAATAGTAGAACACTGACTTTTTCAAATATAGGCTGATTTTTTTCTCACTTAGCCACAGTTTCCTAAAAGTTGTTCGGAATGACGGGCCCAAATGATTTACCAGGGCCTAGTGGTGCTTCTAGAGGAAATACCCCACCTCTGGAGTGCGATTTTGATTGGATAAATAATTTTAATTTGGACTTATTGANGAGTTTTAGCCCCGAGTTTTTTGATGTTCAATATGGTGGTGGTAAAAAAGTGATCAATGATCCTGAGGCACTCAAAGCCATTGAAGACTTCAATCTAGATTTACTAGATCAACACAATGGTGAGTATCACATTATATGTTGATAATAATGGATATTTTTTTCTAAAAATATTCTTACCATTGAAAATAAATTCAATTTCGGATGCTCAATTTGGCCGAAATGAAGAGGGCCCACCATCAGCTCTGAGAACAATACGAAGGTCACGCCAGAGGCTCCCTCGTTTCAAACTCGACACACATGTGATGGAGTTTAGAATTAACCCCTCAAGTACGGGGTCCATACCACATATAGACCCGCCAGCCTGTCCTATCGGCCGGGGTCCCTATGTCATATAGACCCTTTCTGCGAATGGTAAAAAATCATTTCCTCTGGTCCTATTGAAGATATCGGAATTCTGAGAACTATCCTATGAACTGCATAAAATTCCCTACACAATGCAACTTGATTTTTTTTCCNGAATCTTGTTAGCTCTATTGCACAGAGCGCCAATGGTTTCGACTGTGCGGATACATTTTGGATAAAACTCCATGTGGCTGAAGCCCCTGCAGGACAAGGAGACTTTTTTGAAAAAGGGATGAAAAGGGGACTGAGTAAAAAATGTGTGCTTCAAATTTCAAATGAAGATGGCTTGTGTTTAGCCCGATCACTTGTTGTGGCCAGAATATACGCAAAGAAATTGAAGGCCAGAACTGACAAGGGCGAAATACACGAGATGTGGCAGTCCATTCGACAATTCAAGGGTAAAATGCAATGTAAGGAAGCCCAGCGCCTGACCCGTGCGGCTAGAGTGATTTTTCCTGAGGATGGTTATGGCTTGGAAGAAATTGCCCAATATCAACGAGACTTGACGCAAGAAGGATGTATCATCAAGGTCTATTCTCTCAAGAGAAATGGAAATGATCACCCTGTACTTTACGATGGGACGCCTGAAGTGACCAGCAGAAATATACCTGCCCAATATACCCTACACATTGTGTATTATCCCGAAGAGAGACACTACCAGCCAATCCAAAATTTACCTTCATTTTTTGGCGCTGTATATTATTGTGGACATTGTAATAAGCCTTACAGTGCACGAGGACATGTGTGTGATAAAACTTGTGACAGATGTCTGAAGAATCCTCCATGCGATCCTACAATCGTCAATAAAATTGTGTGCGATGAGTTTAATCGAGAATTCCATGGCCAGGAGTGCTTTGAACAACATAAAAAAGCTGGATCTTTTACTATAAATAATCCTACTGTATGTGCTCACATAAAATTGTGTAAAAAATGCAAGATGAACATTGACTATCGGAAAGGGCAAAAACACGTGTGCCATAAGTATTATTGCTCTGTGTGCCAAAAGGACGAAGATATTTCCCATCTATGCTACATGCCTACATTGAAAATAAAGCAGAAATCAAAAAAGAAACGCGTGGCATTCGTTTTCTATGACTTTGAGACGAGACAAGATGAGGTGATGCACGGAACTGATGACGTCAGCCTACACATACCAACCCTTTGCGTGGCTCAAACCGTGTGCGACTTCTGTGCTGCCATGAACGATGACGGCATTATGAAAACTGAGGAGAATCTTGGAAGCCCATGCAGTGTGTGTAATCCTCGAGAACATGTTTTTGATGGTGAGGATCCTGTGCATGGGTTTGTTAATTACATCACGTCAATGGGTAAGGCGTATAAAAAAGTAGTCNATGGGTTTGTTAATTACATGACGTCAATGGGTAAGGCGTATAAAAAAGTAGTCTGTATTGTTCACAACGCGAAAGGTTATGATTCACAATTTATTCTGAGGGATTTTATGCGTCGGATAAACAGTGAAATTAAAGCAATTATTAACGGCACAAATNCCATGAACGATGACGGCATTATGAAAACTGAGGAGAATCTTGGAAGCCCATGCAGTGTGTGTAATCCTCGAGAACATGTTTTTGATGGTGAGGATCCTGTGCATGGGTTTGTTAATTACATCACGTCAATGGGTAAGGCGTATAAAAAAGTAGTCTGTATTGTTCACAACGCGAAAGGTTATGATTCACAATTTATTCTGAGGGATTTTATGCGTCGGATAAACAGTGAAATTAAAGCAATTATTAACGGCACAAATATAATTTTGATGGATTTTGGGGATAATAAGTTTAGAGATAGTTTGAATTATTTCCATATGGCTTTAGCCAGTTTACCGAAGGCCTTTGGTTTAGGAGATATTGCAAAAGGCTGTTTCCCACATTTTTTGAATAAACGAGAGAATCAAAAATACGTTGGGCATATACCTGAGAGAAAATATGGCGCAGATACGATGAATGTGCAGGATCGAGAAAAATTCTTAACTTGGTACAATGAACGTGTAGCCGAAAATTACCAGTTTGATTTGGTCATTGATCTGGTCATTTTATTCGTAAAAAACAGACCGATCTCCAACTGTCAAATTTTCGTGAAAATATCGATCAACAAATGTTTGTTGCTTTAAATCCTCGCGATGCTTTTTTCGGTGGCCGTACGGGAAAGACTAACACACTATGATGTGGGAGAGAATTAAAAAATTCGATATATCGACGTCTGTTCACTATACCCATATGTTCTAAAGACGGGAATTTTTCCTATTGGTCATCCCACAGTTCATGTAGGGCTCGATTGTCAAGTCATATGCCCTAATAACGATATTTCACGTATAGAGGGACTTGTGAAATGCCGCATTTTACCACCACGGCGTCTATTTCATCCGGTTCTACCTATCAAGGCCCACGGGAAGCTACTGTTCCCTTTGTGCCGATCATGCTGTGAAGGCCTAGTGCAAAACAATTGCCCTCATAATGACCGCACTGATCGCAATTTTTTTCTTTTTAATTTTTTTTCCCCGTGACTTCACCTCACTCCCACTCCTCGAGGTCCCAGTTGTCCGTACTGCGGTTGAGATGATAGGAGCCCACCGAAGAGGTTGTGGAGGTCTTATAAATCCTCGATGGGAGATTCTACAGAGCTGGTCACATGCATCTGAAAATTTAAAAAGCGAGTGAAATTTGGTTGACAAAAAATCTGCGGTAAATGCGACGAATAAGTTTTTCATGAAAACAATCCAGCACGGAAAATTTCTGCGGGAGAGAAAGCGAGCAAAAATTTCTATCATAAAAAATTTCTTTCACACAAAATTTCGATACTGAAAAATTGGACGACACCGGAACAGAAAAATTCGAAAACGAAAAATCTAACACGGAAAATTTCAACGATAGAAAACACGAGCAAAAATTTCTTTCACAAAACATTTCTTTCAAAAACAATTTCGACGCTGAAAAATTGGACGAAAACCGGAATAGAAAAATTCAAAAATGAAAAAAAATGAGACGAAAACCGAATGGAAAATACATGTAAACTCCATAAGAGACGTTTAAAAAACGAAAAAAAATGCAAACATTTTAGAAAAAATTGAACTAAAAAGTTGACGCTGAAAATTTTTAAGCAAAAAAAATTTCATTCTCACAAAAAAATGCACGAGAATTGGACTCTAGAAAATTACCCAGAAAATTATGAATGAGAAAACTATGTGAACATTTTTTTTTTCTTATACAAAAAAACCGAACAAGAATTTTCACAAAAAATATCACTCAAAATATAAATAAAAACTTACCATCCGGTAGGTTCTCTCCTTTTGAGTGATGACTGACCCAACCATTTTCAAACTTTTGTTCTTTTTGTCGAAATGAAAAATCACAGCACTATAGGAAAAACGGTGGAAACTCGTCACTGAAGACTATCCTGAAGAATATGAAGTTGTGAGTATGTCTTCCAAAGATCTCGCAGTTTACATACCTCGAATTGTTTATTCTTTTCCTCTTTATTTTTCTTTTTTCGCCACGATCATTCGTTTTTTCGGCGGTATGTACTTTTCATCCTCCGTGTATTTATCAACATATACACGTATGCGCGTCTGACGAGATCTAGGCTTTCGTTTTTCTCTGTAATTCTCACTTGGTGACCGACCTGCGAGATATTTATCGAACAGTTCGACGTCGTG
>NW_021680522.1:260977-261313 GCF_001412515.2 Diachasma alloeum | reverse complement strand
CATCCAGTCGATCCGATTTCGCTCATCAGTTTTTTAACATGGAAAATATCAACGAAAAAGAGTGCAGTGGTGCCGAACAGCAGGTGGTGCTGTCGCAAGTTATACCTCTTAATAAGTCGGAGACGAAACAAATTCTTGTTGGTTTGCAAGTTACCTGTCTCGGACAATTTGTTCCTGTGTTGCAGTTTATGGCCGTACGCCCCAACCGTGTCGTGCTGTCAATGTCACGGAAAGAATGGGGTCTTCTGTACAAAGATCTGGATGCCATTACGGACTACTTTGATCCTGAGAAGTTTCACCCAAAAGCCGTCCACAATGTACCTGCTAAGCAATTTG
>NW_021680522.1:243933-260705 GCF_001412515.2 Diachasma alloeum | reverse complement strand
AGAGAGAGAGAGAGAGAGAGAGAGAGAGAACGTATTGTCCGCTATTTGCATCATTCATGGTTGCAATCCTTTGTTATCCCTTTAAAAAAAAATTCAAAAGCGTAATATCTCTCCGGAATCTCAAGGACAGGGGCTCCAATGTCCTGGAGAGCGACATACGGACCCTTGCCGACGCCGTCCTCCACGGTTGGACCACCAGCGGAGGGGCCCGACTCCCGACACCCGTACGATGTATACTGTCCGACAGTTTTTCTATTTACCCGCCAGCCCTTTTCCACCCACTTTCCACCCGCCACCCCTTTTCCACCCACCACCCACTTTCCACCCGCCACTTATTTTCTATCCGGCGGCCATTTTCCACCCACCACCCACTTCCTGTGACCCTTGGGCCCCAACTTTGAGGCCCTGCACCCCAGGGGCCCCCCCAGCCCGCCGGCGGCCTCTTTAAAGGCATGCCGCCGAGGGGGGCGGGGGGACGTGCACGTGCACTTCCTGGAAAAAAGGGGGGAGGGGGGGGGGAATTCCTGGAAAAAAAATTGCCAATAATGCCCTCTTACTAGTAGCGTCATATTTACGATTGATTTTCGAATTTAGGTTGAAAAATGGGGCCGCCATTATGAGTCCGAAAACTCGACAACATTTCCCACACAGGTGAGTAATATCGGTAAAGGAGGTATCGTTGAAATAGCCCTGGCTGGGCCAGGCTTGATATGTGCGGTGTTGCACGATCAAAATTCGACCATTACCACTGTAGTCAAAATTGTATCAATATTCATAAATATCTCCCATAATTCTAAATTATTTTGTCGGAAATATTATCCGCGTGACTTCTAAATTCATAAAAAGAATTATTGATAGTATAAATCATTCATTCGGAAAGTTTTTTATTTTTTTCTAACACGGTTGCTCACTTGATAGGTTAAACATCCTTAAACTTCGACTGAACCCCGGTTGAACCCAGACTAAGTCCCACCTAAGCCCCGAGTAAGCACCGATTAATGGCTTTCAGGAAAATCAAATCAGGCTGTCACCCAAGAACGAATAATGCTATTGCCCCCATCTTCGAACTCGGGTAATATACCATCGATATAAATTTTTGAAGCCCTGATTTAATCAATTTGAATTATCATTTTTCGACTAATCGTCGAAATAAAAAAATTGGAAAAATGTTAATATCTTAGGAACTATACGATCGATTGAGTTTTGGAAGGGGTCAATCGATAGCTCCTATCAAGGCCTACATTTCATTTTAAAAAATCATGACATTTCCTAGATTGGTTATCGATAAAATCGAAGAAGAAAATTATTCACACACATACATACACACATTCATTCGGACATACTCTAAAAATACCATATTCGGACTCCTGAAACCAAACTTAGTCACCCCAGCACAAACAATGGCAAACTGAAAATCAAGAGATAACATATAGCTTCCATTCGGAAGCAAAAATCTGTAGGAGAACAATTACGAGCCATTTTTTCCATATTCGACTCCCGAATGACATGATTTGGATTTTGTTATTTTTCAAGAAACTAAAAATTTTTTTAACGATTTTTTAGAAAATTTAAAAAAAATTGCAAATGTCAAAAATATGTTAATAATATAGGGGAGGGTGGGGCAAAGTTTAATATTTCTCATCGACTTGAATTTCCAATATATCTGCTTATAAACAAAGATATCAAGAATGAAAGTCGATCGCAAACGTTCCACTTTGCCCCACCCACCCCTAAATATGGTAATAATCTTTTTTCGAAGTATTTTGCATGCTCGGTGCAATTTCGGTTGTAGAAATCAACTGATTAAGCAATATTTGGACTTCGAATACGGAAAAAGTGGTTCGTAATTATTATTCTACACATTTTTTGAAAACTTTCGAAAATAAATACCTCTGTAGTTCGAAAATTGAGTACATTCGACCATTTTTCCCGTTTTATGCGTCTGGAGGGCAAATGAGCAACAAATAATGAAGTTTCCTACACTCATTTTTCGTTTTAAATTGAAAAACAATCGTTCCTACATATTTATAATGGATATCTGGCGGATGGAAAATCTCTCGGGACTTTAAAATCTCACAGGAGACTTCCCTTGAACAATATGATACTTTCTTTTAAAATCGCCCATCGAAAAAATAGTGGCATTTAATCAGGAGTAAGAAATCAAGTTGTTATATTGCAACATTATACAGCTGAATCCTCGGCTATATTGACTCAAAATTAACTCACTTCGAGCTAATTTTTCTGATTCGAGTTGTACGTTTCGAGGAAAAATAGACATGGATGTCTGAAACTTGGCGGCCAAATTTCCAAAAAAACATATTCGATGGAATTGTTGGCAGAATAAACCAGAAAACGGTTCAAAATTGCCTTGAATAAAAAAAATCGATGGAATTGCTTTCATATATATTATATCCTGCCTTCGATTTTATAATGGATAAGATGGTTTGCATAAAAATATCATATGATTTGATGCATATATTCTGAAGCATATTATGGCTGTTATTCTACAACTCTGCTAGTCGAAATTCTAACGAGAAAAATAATTGTCATGGGAAGAATTTGTATGAAAACATAATCTCAAATATCCCGCTTCGCGTGATATAGAACCACTGGAGGGCACTCTGATCGATAGAACCGGCCTCAGCAGAGTTTGTTTACGATGTCATAACAGTTACACTCAGCTACTCAGCTGACTATACCGGCGAGAGTAGATTGTGAATTATATTGTGTATCATTATTTCCGAAGTTTAGTTATTGTTTTTGTTACACTGAAGCCGATTTTCCAGTGTAGCTACTCTTTTTTCGAATCAATTGAACATCCATCATTATGTGACTTAATCAGCTGATACCTAGGAGCTTGATTTCTTACTCGAAGCACAACACAAGTGAATTTCAACAGTGATCCTCCAGAACACACTTACTGCAGAACATTTCCAGGATGACTTCAAAACACAAAGGTGGTAAAAGCAATGAGGCGATTGGGAAGATTCCTGTGGATATAGATAGCAACAGTGACGACATGACCGAGAGTGATGACGACACCGATTCAAGAACTGAGTCTGAGGGAATCTGTGGAATGGAAGAGCTCGTAAGCACTGATACTGAAGATGGAGAAGAAGAACAAGAGGAAGACAATGACGCAGTTGTTGAACCCTTAGTTCGACGAACTTCGTCAATTGAAATAGTTAGTGAGGATTTACACACAAAGAGAGAGAGAGAGAGAGAGAGAGAGTGGTAAGAAGAGGAGGAAAGTGGAAAAACTACAAGAAATATGTGAAAGTACAATATGGCTTGATGGACATTATTTTGAAGTCGATTATGATAAATCAATCGAAAAACGAAAGGAAGAAAAGGATGGAGTTGTAGCAACGTGTAAGTTTTGCACCAAAGACTATTCCGGTCGAGTCACTGTATCATCCAACTTCTGGAAACATCTGAAGGTATTTGAAACTCTATTTAACTAATTTGATTGTTCAGTAATGATTTAGAAACTCGTGCTAAGGAATATTTATTCTCTGAAATGGAGATTTACAGAATGACATTAATGAATGTCGCAATTACTAGATTGATAATTTAGTAGTGAGTAATAATATGTAATCATTCGATTTGTCTCATCTTGGGGAATTTTGAATAATCATGATAATGGATTATTACGAGGGGAAATCTCAAAAGAAATTGCTCCTAGGAAATTGTCTCAACTATACAAAAAAGTCCTCATGACGTTTCCTTCTGAAATCACTTCTTTTCTTAAATGAATACCCAATTAGCAGAATTTTCAAATTTGTTTTTTTAGGCTGATTACTCTGCACTACATAGAGAAGGAAGAGTTCTGAAATTCAGAATGATATCCTTGAAATTTACAATATTGTCGTCAATTTTAGAAAAATGTTCCAAAATTTCGATGATAATGCTTATTCTTGATCCTAGAATAATTTCTTCTGTTTGAGAACATGATATGGCATGGAAGGTTGCCCATGATGGCGTTGGAAAGGCAGGGCAATTCTCCAAATTGAAAAAGACGACCCAGTTTGGCCTAGTATTTTCCATCATCCAGCCAAAAAATTAATTTCATTAAATGGAAAGTTTATTAGGTATATTGAGAGAACTACTGGGGCGAAATAGGTCGACTTTGTTTCAATTTGAGGCGACATTTTTCTGCCTTTTCAATGCCACAATCTTCAACTTTCCATGTTATATCGTGTTCTCAAGCAGGAATAATTGATCTTAAACCAAGGATACATCTTCTGAATTTGGGGAACATTATTCAGAATTTCATTCTTTTTTCTCCTTGCACATATACTCCTGGATTGATATGATAAAATTAGATAAAGCATGAACGAGTCCTCAGAATTTGTGGTATTAAAGTTCATGTATAATCAATTAGAACTGATAGCAAAAATGGGAAAAAAAACCATGATCTTACTGTTGTTCATATTTCACACATGAAAATGATTTTTTTGCAGAAAGCTCACACTGAAGAATACAAAGATTATAAAGACTATAAAGCTAGGAAATCGGACTCTCTCAGGAAAAAGATCAAACGCACTACTTGTAAATTCTGTCAGAAACGATTCGACAAGTATTTGACGAATTTCTTTGCATCAGGATGTGCTTCATTGAGAATAGTCGAGAACAAAAGTTTTAGTAAAATTTTTGAATGTAAGTACATGATTTATCATGAATTCTGCTCATCAAATTTATGTCGGATTTATAGACTCAACGGACAATAATCCGAAAATATTGTTACGTGTTCCCCCTTCGAACCCTTTAAGTTGTCTCCAGTCTGAAAGATGACAAAGGAACTCCTTGGTAACGACTGTCTTTTGGAATAACATGTGATTCTGCCCCATTTTCTTTGGAGATACCAATCAAGACACATAGTCCTGTACTCTCTCCAATACTTAATGAATAAACTGCCCTAATCATTTATTAATGTGTTATGTCCGGAGACGTTATCCAGCGTCGGAGGATAAGTCTCAACTAAGTTCGCGAGTTTTCTCCGCGACAAAAATAGAAATTATCAGTAGAAGACTTCAAAAGTCAAGTCCTTTACTTCTCTTATTTTTATTTTTGTGGATGACGCTTGTTTTTCTGGAAACCTACTGTTGCTCGTTCTTGAGAGTTCTGAGTTTATTGAAGAGGTGTTAGGGAGGGGACTTGGGGAAACAATGGAAGCCAAAACACCTCAGTTCCTTTTAACCCTTTTCTATATATTTTTAAAAACATTTAAAACTGATTTTACAATTAATTACAACTAGTGGCAATTCTGGGAATAGAATAGCTGTTTTACTGGAGAAAATAGGGAGACAAGATTCCCTACATTATACCCGAGAGTTTTTCCCCTTTTTTTTTTACACTTTTTTTTATTAGAATTTTTTTCTTTCCCTACTGGATGAAGTCCTAAATGCTTGAATGAGCTTGGTACTCACTCTTTGCAGATGTTCGGTGGCTGGGGTTGCGTGCTCCTTATCCAATCTTATCCTCAACTAATTTCCTTTGTCTGTATTACACTTTTTTTTTTAACTTAAAAGCTCACAGGATCCTTGAGTCTTTTCTTCCCCGGGGTTCGCACTAGCGTAGGAATTTCATTATCCGTATGCCGTGTGTACTACTGGCGGTTGGAAATAGACTTTCTTCCACTAATATTTTTTTTTAATGAGTTTGCACTAGAGATTTGAAATTTTGCAGTCTGTTTAGAATTTAGAAAAATGAGTTCGTAGCCAATAGCACGACACACACGCGGAAATCGTACCAAAATTTGAATGAAAACTTTCCCTTCAACCGTTTCTGGAAAACTCCGATCTCGATTGTGTCTAACACAGCTAATTCCGCTCTTGCTTTCAAGTTCTGGAAATCGCCGGAAAAATATCGATCCGTCCGTTTACTCCACGAGAGAAGTTCCAAATTTGCCAAAGACTGACTAACGACTGGTTAAAGTTTTTCTCGAATTTTGGTGCGTGAGTGTTCGACGGTTTTCGCGTGTTCAAATTTTATTGGTTGTTGAAATTGCCATTGCAGTTTGTTTCTTAATATTTCGACATTGGGTTAATGTTGCTGAAATTCGTTTGGTATGAGGATTTCTCAATGTGGATAATTGTTCCCATTCTATCCTCGTGACTGGGGTAGAATTTGCTGATTTGGGGTTTTTGTTTGTGTTCTGTATTGAGAGACCCTCATTTCAACGGCTATGGGAGGTTTTAGGATATAATTTTCTTTTAAAATTAATGGGATGAATTTTAGGACATCACAAATGTATGTGTACCGTGTCCCTCATTTCACTGGATATAACAATATAATAATAATAAAAATATAATGATCAATAGTTATGGAATCCTGTGATCGTTATGATGCATTCCTTATAGCTCTAGTGTCATTCCATCGGTGTAGCTCCGATTTCAAATCTAGAAAACTGAAGAGGATACTCCTTGCGTGAGACATCACCAAGACTTCTCATTTCCTGTGATTTCACTATCGGTAAATCACAAAAATTGATGCAGGAATATTTTTCCATGAAGAAACTGTTTATTATACTCTACGGATGAAATGCGATTCAATATTCATTTTAGTTCATGTTTACTTTGCAAAATGTCTCGGAAATTTATCATGATTCTCATGTTTGCAGCTATGAAAATTAAAGAGAAAGGCAAAATGTTGAGGATCATATACAGACGAGAGTTATCTAGAAGGATTAAGAAACGATATGAAAGGATGGTAATGAAAATTAGAGAGGACATAAAAGATATCGAATATTTTTGTACAACTGCTGACATTTGGACGAGCGGATCCCGACGAGCAATGGGTATGACTCGACATTGGGTAAGCAGTAGATCAGAGAAGTTTTGGAGAAGTCACTCTGATCTCATAATCGATTTTTCACAATTTATACAATTCATGTATTCCATGTTACAGATAGACCCCAGCACCTTTGAGAATAAATCAGTGGCAATAGCCTGCAGACGTTTCGATGGCACTCATAACTATACGAGAATTACAGCAATAATAGAGTGCATTCATACCGAATTTGGTCTGGATTCAGAAAATGTTGTCGCCACTGTGACAGACAATGCCTCGAATTTCAAACAAGCATTTGAAACGTTTGGTGTCCAACTCAGTGAAGGATGTTGCGGAGGTATTATAATTTTATAATTGAAAACAATTATGATCATCTCTATTTTCCAGTGTGGTGTTCATCCTTTGACTCATTATTGATACCTATGCAGAAATTCAATAGAAAATGGTCATATTTTCACTCTGATAACCTATCAACAATTTGGTTTTTTTATGGAGCATTTAATACCGAATTTATGGGAGAGAAATGATGGTAGATTTTGGTACCCGCATACTATTCATTTCCTTGTTTTTTTCATAGCTCTTCCTTGGAATAAATTCCTCAAGTCACATCTAACATTTTTTTTCGGTTTTCTATTGAGAAATAATCCAGACCGAAAAATTCAGAGTCTATTGACCTCTAGTATGGAATATTCTCTACTGAATAATTGCAACCAGAAATTAAAATAAATATAGAGAAATGAAAAAATTTATTGTAGAATTTTCAACATAATGTCTTGGCGAAAGTGCTGTGATATCGTATTAAATTTCTCAGTGAATGAATGTTAGTAGAAAAATCATTTTCTTCCACAGAGCAACATGAGGAGGATGAAGTACAACCAGCAAGTAAACACGACGAGGATGACAATGAAGAGGCCTCAGAAGGATGGAAATGTCAGGATTTTAACGTTGGAGTAGAGCATCTTGGTTGCTTACCATTGCATCTACGCTGTGCAGATCATACCCTCAGTTTGATAGCTACTACAGATACCACAAAAGCCATCCAAAAAGCTCCCGAACTATTCGAAATTCATGACAAGGCTGTGGATAATGTTTCAAAAATTTGGAAACTGATGAGTAGCCCTAAAAATCGAGAGAAGCTCACTGAAATCATTGGACATACACTACGTCGTCCCGTCAAAACTCGATGGAATTCCCTTCACAAGTCACTGGTCCAATTGTTAAGCATTCAAGAGAAAATTGATGAAGTAATTAAGAAAATGAAGATCGTTAGCCCTCCTGATTCATCCGATTTCGAATATATCACGATATTCACGACGTGTATGGAGCCAATCGCATCAGCAATTTCTCGTCTGGAAGGGAACATTTATTACGGTCAGACGTAAATTACAACAGTTGCTTCATTCTCGTGGATTCACCATTTGCCAGCCTCTTCTGAAAGAACTGATATCACTGGAACAAAGGTTCGACGACATTTTCTCAATCCATAATGCTGGAGAGCTTGCAGTTGTGGCTGCCTTTTCTTACCCCAAATTCAAATACGTGTGGCTCAATTGCTTTTCGGACGGGAAGAAGAAGGAAATTCGTAGCCTTATCAAGCAAAAAGCTCGTGAGATGATGGGAACTGAGACTGAGAATTCTCCTAATGATCGCTTGGAAAGACAATTATCAGATTATTATGATTTTGGTGAGCCGCTGGATACAGAAGAATCTACCAAAAATGATACCCACGTTGATGTTGAAGTTGAAATCATGAAATATGTTGATGATCCAAGGACTGATGTGGCAATGCTTGATAAGTATCCAATTATCAAGAAATTATTCCTGAAGTACAATACTCCACTACCGATTTCAGCACCTGTGGAACGTCTATTTTCTTCAGCTACTCTTATGAGCTGGTCCAAATTCAATTGATTGACCCATAAATTCTTTGAAATAAGACTTTTGAGTATCGCTAACGCGAAAAGTATCCAAGTGTGATCTTAATGACTCAATCACCCAGTGTAAGGTTTCGAGGGATATGTTTCATATTTTTATTATAGAATTCTTACTGATTTATCTTCATATCGTTTCGAACTCCATATGCTTAAATAAAATTGATGTAATTGATTGACTGATGTTTTTTTATTATTCACACAACTTCAATTGCGACGAATTCGTAATTATCATAGTAAGTATGGCAAATCGAATATGTTCTTATGCATTTCTTGAAATAGTTCCTCGTATTTCTATTGTCTTCGACTTTAGATAACGTTCTGTTACGTTTCAATATGATTTTCAAAATTAATATTTGTGCCGAATGAAGTCATTTTTCCTAATGCGTGTTTTGTGGAAAAAACAGCATGTGCACTCTCTCAGGGGACATCATATCTTCACGTTTCAGACGATCTTAAATGAAGCATTTTTTATGGAAAAAAAAATGGTTTCTGAAAGTCATCCGCAAATGATTTTAAATTGTCTGAAACGTGGAGATTTCATGATTTTCAGAGACCCCTTTTTCATGAAATTCTTTGGTACTTCCAAATTATTCCAAAGTTTCAGGAACGTCGAGATCCAATACCCCCTATGAAAATGAACATACGATCTTTATCCACAATATACGTGATATCATAAATCCCATTCGTCCTGTCGAGCTTCATATAAATATTTAGTATAAAGTATTAGTCTCATTCTCAATAGTAATTCTCTCGTTCTCATTCTCTTTGAACGAGAGAATGAATAGTGATGCCGTTTGGTATTGTAACACCGAAAGCTTTAACGAATTTGTTAAATGTAATTGACCGGCAATTATATATTATTAGTATAATTACACTGAGAGAAACATGATGTAATTTCTACGGAATATATTTTGTTGGATGCAAATTTCTTCATAACAAAACGGAATCCATTGATTTTACCTTATAATTCTACAGTTCAAGAAATCAAATCCTATGAAAATATAAAGAACGGAAATTTTTTTCAAAAATGGAGTTTCATTTCATCAAAATGAGTTGGTTGAATACAAATTCATCGATATCGTCTACAAGACGTGCTTGAATCTACGGAACGTGATACATTCAAATAACTATTAAAAATAGATGAAATTATGTTGTTAAACTACGAAATATATCATCAATTGAAGCGCTTAATTTGTTTAAATTGAGGATATGGTCTTTGGAGGCCGGAGAATTTTCTATTCAGAGTACTGTAATATCCATTCAAGGGATGATGGTTCTCTCACTTAGATAATCTGTTTCTTCGCTCCAAACATGATGGTGCTCCGAACAATTTGCATCAATTTATACGTAAAGAACAGGCGTTGTTGCATGAGTAAAACGTATGTTATTGAAACAACTGAATATTTTTTCATTTGGGAAACGTTGAGTTCCAATTGAAACTGGATTATCAATTTTGAGATAGTTTGCGATTGAATACTGTGACGTTCATTCAACGACACAGAATCATTGAACGAAAAAGACAGGCTCTGTAAGCAATGATGTATTTATTCATAAAACGCCGCGTTCGATGCGAGGTACCATTTGGGCCAATCCGAGTGTCCAGCGCGATTGCAAGTGGCTACTACGCATGATCTAAACCCAGCACGTTGAGGAGTGTGAAACCGAATGCAATCAGTTGGACAGCGATCTTTGAAGAGTTGAGACGTTTTTGTGGTGATTTTGTGGCTGCCAACGATGGAGGAATTTCTGGAAGAAGGAGGATTCTTGGAATTTGCCGAGGCTTTAAGCAGTAAGTTGAAACAAATTCATAAAACAATCAAATCTCAATCTAAATAATTTTTTAATGATATTAATTAGAGAGAGAATAATCGGAAATTCATTTTTCTCTCTTTTGCCGACTGACAATTTTTCAATAAATTGAATGGAACGTGTAAATATGCGAAAAAAATTATAAACACGTAAAAAAATCAATTGCGTCGTAGCAATTGCATTTATTGAATGCGCTCTTTTGTTCCGAGTCAATTCTCAGAATTGGTTTTGTGTTGACCCTCCACGACTGGAATTCCCGCAAAAACAGATCGCCAACTTTTACACTCGATGCTTGACGAAACACGAGAAAAAATCGGAGGGATAAAATACGCACATTTCTCTAGTTGATAAAGATTATTAGTTATTTGATCATGATATTATTATAATTTTTACCTAAATTTATTGTTGTTATGATGATCTTTTATTGTATGTCAGCTCGCGGCCGTGAAAATAAGAAAACAAACATTGTTTTTGACCGAATGAGTAAACCAACGATAACGTGATATTTTTTACGATAAAAAAATCCAAATATAAAGATTTTTTTAAAATTAAAAATCATTAAAAAGTACAAATATGCATGCTCAAGACGATTTAAAATTTTTCTTCAGTTTTCTTCGAGTTTTTACAATAATTTCGTTAATTGTTGAAAAACTTGATTTTGTTTTTCCCAGAAAAATAGCTCGGTTTAGATTTTTATCTTTTCTTATCGATTCTGGGAAGTTTCGTGTTTCATTCGCATTTTCGAAAACTCACGCCTTATGCCACATGCGTTTCAGAGGGTACAGAAAACGTAGATCAATCCAACCAGATATTTCGTTCATTCAACGGATTGCCATTTCAGTTTCGCCGCTCACATTTTCACTTTACACCGGTCTCGTTTGACGTTCGTCGTTTTTTCGTTCGTTCTTTCTATTCTCCATTGCATAATACCCAAAAATCGATTTTCTCCTTTTGTCTCAAATTCTGCGTCACTCCCTATTCTCCGTATTTCTCAGAGCAAATATGATTCTCAAACGTTCTTTCTCCTCCTGGTATCTTTAAAGTCATGGCATTGGTGATGATAATCTCGAGAATTTAACAGTTGAAATTCTGTCAAAATTATCGACAATCCCCAGAAGAGATCGAGTTTTTTTTAATTTTGGTTCAAAAAGTTCAAACGTGAGATGAAAGCGTACGATGAGGAACCCACTGCTGAGGGTACGAGTAAAAGACTCAGTGAAAATCAGAACAACTCAGTTCTTCCAGCTTCGAAGCGCAGAAGGAAGACGAACGAACCACCAACAAGTGCAAATCCACCAGACAGTAGTGATGAGGAAAACAATGGCATGGATCACTTTCTGCCCCATCCAATCCAACGCCAAAATACGTTCATCGGTGAATGGCCATTGGATGTGGCATTTTCAAGAATGTAGGATTTGAAAAAGTCGCTGAATGACGAAGAGGGTCAAATTATTTTGGGAAATAAATTTTTGAACACTCACAGGCGCAAGATCATCGTCGATAGAGCTGTCAAGGAGGCAATGAAAATTCATCCTCGGTAAGATCACTTTGATGATTTCCCGAATAAATATTATTAGAATTTCATGAAAAAGAGAAAATGAATTTCCATGCGAAAAGAAAAAAATTTTAAAAATTCCTTTTGGTTTTTTTCTTTTCTTTCTCAAATAATTTATTTTTCATTCTTCCACTGATCTTGATTTTTTAAGGTGTTTAATTATTAAAATTAAATTGAATTCAATAAATTAAATTAAATTAAATTATTTAAAAAAGAAATTTCTAGATTGAACTACGCGCAATTGAAGACAGTGAGTAAGAGGCTTGTAGAAGTCTTTCCTACAGAACGTTTGAAAACACACTGGAAATCTCCAATAAAGAAGGCCAAATCAGCGTTGAATAAATCAGAAACAGCAAGAGGAAAAGTACCAAACAGATACCACAATAGAGTCAAGGGGCTGAAGGCACTTAGACAGATTGGAGGTTTAGAAGATTCTGAAGAGGATGATGAAGCTGATATTGAAGATGGTGATTAAATTATTTTAGACAATTATTGATCGTAGACATTACATTGATTGTAATTGAATTAATATTATTGCAGATATTCCACCAGAACCTCAGGGAGAGGAGTACAAAGAGTCGTTGAAGACGATGTTTATTCACTATTGCGTGATGAACTTCTGTAATGGAAGTACGTGTCTTAGATTCGGAAGGATCGAGTGTCAGTGGAGAATTTGAGGTAGTTTGGAGCGACGGAATCTGAGAACTATTGGAGAACACATGTCGTCTATCCAATTAAATGAAAGTAACGACATATTTCGTATTTCCAACTAGTTATTTCATTGGCACTATTGGAAAAAATAAATTACTTGAGTCAAAAAAAATTCCGTTCGTTTGAGTACATTTTTTTCTCAGTGTACCGACGGTAGTGGCCATGCGGTTAGAGTGCTAGACTCGTATGCCAATGATCCGGGTTCGATCCCCGGCGAAGGCGGTCAAAATTTATAGCGCTCTAATCTCACGGTTTCTCTGGCGAGCGATAGTCTCGTTAAAGAGACAACTGTACCTGCGCAGGTTTTTCTCTCAGGTGAGGTTTTCCCTCGTCCCTCGGCGAATGCGGTACAGGGGGCTGGGGGGTGGAAAGGGAACAAAAGGATAAAAACCCGAAAGGGTATACGAGTGAGAAAAATTTATTTATATTTATTATTAGTATAATTTGGAATTTGTGGATTCAAATTAACAATTACTACTGTGATTAGGAATTGACGAATTGAAATGACCAGTTACTTT
Source organism: Diachasma alloeum (assembly GCF_001412515.2). Taxonomy (NCBI): domain Eukaryota; kingdom Metazoa; phylum Arthropoda; class Insecta; order Hymenoptera; family Braconidae; genus Diachasma; species Diachasma alloeum. The sequence goes on along the minus strand of NW_021680522.1, from coordinate 247,386 downwards.
TGTAATTTGGAATTCGTGAATTTGAATTGCCAATTACTGCTGTAATTGAGTATTCTTTATGTTTCAATTACATATTACTATGGCAACGGCAAATTCTTTTATAGGAATTACGAATTATTATTGTAATTGCGTATCGCTTAAGACAAAATTCTGATTGCTTTTCTCATTTCGGATTCATAATTCTCATGGGATTTTCATGGGTTTTCTCATGGGATTCATAATCCCATGTCCTCCATCAGTATCGGAATTGAAAATTAATGGATTCGTATTACTAATCCCTCTGGGAGAATCTTCATTCGATAATACGAAATGCTCAATGCTTATCGTATTTTTCGTTCATCTAATTATAAGTTATCATGCGTTTTTCGATTTGGCGGAATTTTAAGCCCAATATAAAAATATCGTTATATTAAATATTATTTCTTGTTAATTCTTCAAAGTTCAATGAAGTTCTATCAAATATTCTTGAATTATTTGATTATTGTTAAATTTGGTTGATCGGGGGAGTTCGAATCTCGAATAGATTATTAATTAGCTGTTTCTTATGAATAAAATAGTGAACTATATCGAAAATTTCAGTGCAGTAATTCACGATTACTCATTCGCCCAACACTGATCATGGCGCAGAGTAGACCATTGCATTCATTTTGACTCATTGTTACGTTTTTCTTCACTAATTTTCATCTCACTGCATAATCATTGGCACAATACAAGGTCTAAATTTCAAGAAATATATTGCAGAAATTTCCTTTTGTAGAATTGTTCTGAATTTAAAGTTTTGTTTGTTCTTCGTGCATCAGGAGTATTTTTCGAATTAAAGACTGTCAGGTAAAGTGAAAATCGAAAAAATACACGTAACAATGAGTAAGGAAAGAGCTTTGGAACTCAATGAGACAGCATGTGTTGTCTGATAGCCGGTGTCTTAGAATGTTTGGTGTGGCATAGAAAGACATTTTCTATTGTGAAATTATCGTTCAACGAACAAATCTCTCTCAATACTTCTCCAAAGAAAACAACGATGAATTCAAGCGAAAAGGAAATTTTAGTATTAATTTTGGAGAGTGCATAACTTTGGTTCAATACTGAAATGAAAATTTAAAAAAATGTACTCACCACCATATCGTACGATGTTTCCTGTGTGTTTAATGCGTTCCCCCCATTTGACATCAACAGTATCTCCTTGGTTTGGCTTTTTGGCATTTGGTGCCAAGCAAATCATCTTTTCAGCGACTATTGATGCTTTTTTTGTCACCGGGGAACCGTACCAAAGCGTGCATCTTGATCTCTAGTGATGGGCGATTCTCTAAAAAAGAATCGATCCTGAAGAATCAATTTTCAGGAAGAATCGATCTTTAAAAAATCGATTTCCGTGAAAAAAATCGGAAAAAATCGGTGAATCGATTTTTAATTTAAAAAAATGAAGAAAAATTGAATATTTTTCACATTAATGTTAGAATCGTCCAAATCAGTAGCGAAGTAGTGAATGGCACCAAGTTAACTTGTCCCCTAGTAGAGTTTTCGAGTAATATCCCTGAATTAGAGAGAGGTAGCGGATTTTTTTCAAAGATCTTCTTTCTAGAGCGGAATGAGAACTAGGAGAAAGATCTTCACGAAAATGGCGCGATCTTCTTGAGATTCAGCGATATTCCTCGAAAACTCACCTATTAACTTAATTGTCTTATTACCACTTCGCTACGTAAATCATTCAATGTTTCGTTTATATTTAGTTTTGCTTTGTAATAAATAGACTTTTCTATAAATATATGTATGTATATTGATTTTGTTTCTTATCAAGAGTCGGATAAGTTGATGGTAGGTATAAAATTAGGATGTTGACCACGACATTGTTAAATGGTCGTACGTATCATGGATCCTTCAGGAGTTGCAACAGTCATGTATCTGGTTCCACTTCCCCTCATGAGCTCTCCTTGTGTAGCATTTTGGAAAAAAAATCAAATTAGCTCTCAGGATAATTGTACATTCGAGGATGAAAGTGTTGACGCCATAAGGGAGCCAGGAAGGGCCAGAAGGAGTCGAGAAGAAAGGAAGTGAAAAACTGCTGAAGAGGAGATGAAATAATATAAGAAACTTTATTTAGAACATTTTATCATTCTCATAGATTATGAATGGGAAAAAAACAGATTGTCATTTCCTGCATGACATCGCAAGAACATATATTCTCTTCATAAAATTATTCAACATTCATTAACAAAATAAGAATAGCTGCACGAGGCCAAAGCTGTTTTTTTTTAAGTAGAAAGAGATGAATAATTAAACCAGATCCCAATAATGTTGAGGTACAGATCCCAAAAAATCAGCATGTTAACATGCTCACCCGTCAGTCGATTACGAGAATCGGTGACAATATTGCCAGCTGTGGAAAAAAGACGCTCTGAAGGTACGGATGACCCTACCACATTACAAAACTTCATCGCGACTTTTGACAACAGTGGAAAGCCTTGCCCAACACTTTTCCAGTATTGGATTGGATCGTTGTCTCTTGGGATTACCCCTTGACTGATACTGAGTTAACTCTGGGTGAAAAGGTGCTGAACTGACGTCGGCAGACAGCACTTTGTTTGCTACCAATTCCTCGTGATAGTCCCAGAGACTGGGCTCCGCCCCTAACTCAGGTTCTTTCACTTGTCGTGGTTTCGACCGATCCTTCCTGGCTGCGGCCTTAGTAGTTAAGTAATGCCGGTTCTGGCGCAACGTTTTTGGCGTCGACCTGGTCGTTGGGGCCCACAGTAGGGGGGTCAGATGAAAGTGGGTGGNCAGTGGAGGATTTATGTATATAAACGAAAAAATTCCCGGACATATCATCAGTTCATCTTGTCACTCTCCATGAAGGACAGCTTCAAACGACGGGAATTAAAGAAACGTTTAGACCTTCTCTTGAAAAACATTCAAAAAGTGGTGGGTGGTTGATTAATTCGCAGGGTCGCGGTTCAATTTGCGGTTTGATTCGTGGAGTCGCGGTTTGATTCGCGGTTTGATTCGCGGTTTGATTCGCGGTTTGATGAATTAATTCGCAGTTTTTCCCTCGATGTGACGAAAGGGTTAATTAATTCGCGGTTTGATTCGCGGTTTGATTAATGAATTCGCAATTTCTTCTATCGAAATGATGAAAGGGTTAATTAATTCGCGGTTTGATTCGCGGAGTCGCGGTTTAATTCACGATTTCTTCTATCGAAATGATGAAAGGGTTAATTAATTCGCGGTTTGATTCGGGGTTTAATTAATTAATTCGCAATTCCTTCCCTCGAAGTGATGAAAGAGTTAATTAATTCGCGCCGTCGCGGTTTAATTCGCGGTTTAATTCGCGTGGTTGCAGTTTAATTCGCGGTTTAATTAATTAATTCGCGAATTTTTCCGGCAAAGTGATGAAAGGGTTATTTAATTCGCTGGTTAATCAATTTAATTCGCGGTTTTGCGTTACAGAGGACCTTCTCG